>NC_057797.1:16157705-16192474 GCF_018294505.1 Triticum aestivum
TTTAGTCGCGGTTGGCCAGACCAACTGGGACTAAAGGTCTAACCTTTAATCCCGGTTGGCCTGGCCAACCGCGACTAAAGGCCTTCGGGCCAGCCTGAGGACCTTTGGTCCCGGTTGGCCTGGCCAACCGGGACTAAAGCCCCTCCCGTCGGCCAGCTGTCGACCGAGCGCGCTGGGCCCAGGTAGTTGGTCGCGGGTCTTCTCCCGAACCGCGACTAAAGACCCCTTTGGTCGCGGTTCGGTTTTTTTGGGGACTAATGGCGGCGTATGGAAGCCTCTTTTTCTACCAGTGCACACACACATATATACAATATTAGTTCCAAAGGACGAGCAGATCAGCATAAACGATATAGATAGATTAAGTGCCCAGTAGTCATCTGTCAACCCAATGTTCTGTGAATAGTATCGATAAAATGCTCAGCTAGATGGTGGGCAACGGAACCACATTCTTCCTCGATATGTTCCTTGAGCAGAAAATGGCTCTGAGCACTAAAACTGTTTGAAGGTACGAACCTCTATATGAAGAATGACCTATATTCGCAAAAAAGAAGAAGAAGAATGACATATAATTTTATTACTTTGTTACTAAAACTATAAATTTCTACAGGTACGTTGGGTGATGATTGCACATTGAGTTTGTGAAGAAGAAAATTTAAGTCTCGGAAAATCAGTATTTTGGTACTTTTTTCCTTACTCCTCTGTGTGTTACCAACATAGTGTGGTCTATATATTCCCTCATTCTGGTGTGCACCACGCTAACGCTGATATGACAACCTCTAAGAAATGGCCCACGTAAAAATATGCTCTAACTCCATCATCTAGGGCATCCGCATCATTACCAACAACATATTCAAACAAAGGAATATACTATATATTATTGGTCAAGACAAATTTAGCATATGTTCTCTAGAAAAATAAAAGGAAACGTATATTAAATTACAAGCCGAATCGATGCTGTTGCGCATAATTTTGGGTCCGGAGATTTTTTTATGGGTCCGGGGAAGGAGTTTTCAGAATATTGGTCCATGTGAACCCAATTTTTGAAACTTTATGAAATTTGTATTTCTTAATTTTGATAAATTATGAAATATCATAGGTATTTGGTAGAAACTTGCTAATATATTTTTTCGTAAAAAAAGTTATGACCATCCGAGATAATAGTGAAACTTGTACCCTACCTTTCTCATTCAGATATCCACACTGGCCGCAACTTGTCGTACTTTTGATGGAAATTTACCTTGGTAAGTTTCTATTCGATACCTACGCGTGCGTGCGTGCGTTCGTGCGTGCGTGCGTGCGTGTGTGTGATCCTCGCTAAGTTTTCAAAAGTGAGTTCACGTGGAGCTAGGTACCATTGACCATTTTTTACTGGTCACTATATCTTGTACGTATAAACCAATCCATGCAGGAAGAATTACAGCGAAAAATATCAGAGGAGGTAGGGCTTTCCCCCCAACAAACTCTCGGCATGAAAGATCGCATGGCTTGTTGAGAGCAAATAGGCCGATATTTTTGTCGACAGATGAAGTGTTGGCATAATGGTCGATCGACAGGTACGCTGGATAGAGCACATGCATGCATTTTGCCAACATGGTTCCGATATTCTCCGACCGATGCTGCGCGCATGTTTGCATGCATGAGACTTTCGCCGGAACTTCCAATCCACACACCTTCAGCTCGCCGGCGCCGTTTCCAGCTCCTAGGACGAACTTGATGACATGGGCCCTAAGTCCTAATACCATATATAACGCTAAATTAAGCGTGATTGTATAATAACTTGTTCTACACCCCTAGTAACGGAAAATCCATATTTGCACCCGGGCTCATCTGCACTCGCGCCGACGAAAAAAATAAAAACAAATACTACAAAAATTCAAAAAATTCTTACTTTTTTTTGCGCAGCAGACAATTTGATGCGTGAGGGTCTCCAAAATTTTCAAATCATTTGGACATATGACGAGCTCTCAGCAAAAAAGACAAATTGGAGGTCTGTAAAAATGTTTACTATTCATGTACTGTTTTGGTCTTATTTGTCTTTTTGCTGAGAGCTCGTCATATGTCCAAATAATTTGAAAATTGGAGTGAACCTCACTCATCAAATTATCTACCGCACAAATTTTCTTTTGGAATTTTTTGATTTTTTTTAATTTTTACGTTTTTTTTTCAACAGGGTGCAAATGAGCCTGGGCTCCAAAATGCCCTACTCGCTCTATACAAAATATAGTAATCTTTTTGAAAATGTAGGAAATTAAAAACTTGGATAGTAAAAAAATTATTTAAAATTACTACATTTTATACAGTGTTTTACTAGATTTTGTACATGGTGTTACTGGGGGTGTAGAATAAACTATTCTACACTCACGCTTAGAATAGTGTTACCCTATGTGTGTGTGTGGGCGCGCACACGCGTAATACATAAACAAATATATGTAACTTCATTTGCATAATACTAAAAGTAAATTTTGAACCATACATTTTTAGTTTGAGATTTGACTATAATAATTATGGAACAACACCATATTAAGACAGAAAGACTAAAATGAATGAGAGAAATATGAAACTAACATCAATACCTCGAATAAAAACCGAATTCAACCGAAGTTCAGAACCCTAGTCATGTACTTATGTACAGAAATTTAGGATGAAAGACTGAAATCTGAACCATAGTTCAGAATCCTAGTCATGTACACAGAAGTACATATTCAACTTATGAAAGACTGAAATCTGAACCATAATCATGTACACTGAAAATCTGAAATTGAGGGATGGGTCATGGATGAATACGAACTTGTGATTTTTGTGAAACACTGAAGGAGCTCGATGGCTGAGTGACTGTCGCGGACTCGAGGATGCCGCCGGATGCCGGATGGTAGTGTCGCCGGCACCGGCACGGGCGCACGCCGCGCAACAGCAGACAGCGGCCGATGCGCCGAGCGCTGGTTGAGGAAGATGAACTGACGAAGCGAACGATCGCCGAACTTCGATGAGATTCACGCGTGCCGCGCCCGTGTACTTGCTTGGCGTTTGACGACACTTCACATGGAATATCCTATGTGACGCACGATGCGGCAAACTGTCGAGGAAACGCACAAGGTTCACGCGCGAGCGACGCAATCTGGACCGGCCCGTTAGTGGTTAGCGTAAGTACGGGCGGGTGGTTTCTCCTGTTTTTGGGAACCTTCTAGAAGATTCCCCGAATCGGTTTTTTTCTGTTGTTTTTTTGGCTGGTTTTCTTATCTTTTTTTCTTTTTCGTCTATTTTCTCTTATGTTTCTTTTTTATTTTCGCTTTGTCCTGTTTCTCTCTTCTTTTTTCATTTATTTCCTTTTTCTGTTTCTTTCTTCAAAAATTCGGAAATTTTGAAAATGTATAGAATTCAAAATTGTTCGCAAATTTGAAAATATGTTCAGGGTTTTCAAAAAAATGTTAATGTTTTCAAAAAAACTGTTCAAAATTTTGAAAATATGTTTTTGTTTTCAGAAAATGTTTGCTTCTAAACATAGTTTGGGATTTTCAAAAAATGTTCCATTTATTCTAAATTCCAAAAACTGTTCACAAATTCCAAAAATTATTCATGTTTTCATTTTTTAGGAGTTTCAAAAATGTTCCAGTTTCAAAAATTGTTCCCGCTTTCAATAAATGTTTGGGTTTTCAACATTGTCCATGTTTTTTTTAAATCAAGAGTTTCAGACATATGTTCATCTTTTCAAATTTTGTTCACTTTTTTTTATTTTGTTCAGGAGTTCAAAATGTTCCCGTTTTCAATAAATGTTTGTGTTTTCAAAATTGTTTGTGTATCCTAAAAAAACTGAATCATTTCATAAAATGTTCCCATTTTCCAAATTTGTTCCGGAGTTTAAAAAAATGTCCGTGTTTTCTAATTTTGTTCACGTTTATTATTTTCTTCGGGAGCTTAAAATGTTCCTGTTTTCAATAAATGTTTGTGTTTTCAAAATTGTTTGTGTTTTTAGAAAAACTCAAGAGTTTCATAAAAAGTTCCCATTTTCCAAATTTGTTCCGGAGTTTCAAAAAATGTTCATGTTTTCAATAATTGTTCATGTTTTCAATAATTGTTTGCATTTTTATATTATGCTCGGGAGTCTAAAATGTTCCCGTTTTAAAAAAATGTTTGTGTTTTCAAAATTGTTCATATTTTTTAAAAAAATCAGCAGTTTTGGAAAATGTTCCCGTTTCCAAAAGTTGTTCCGGAGTATAAAAAAATGTTCGCGTTTCAATATTTTGTTCGGCAGTTTAAAATGTTCCCATTTTCAAAAAATGTTAACTTTTTCCAATTTTTCTTGGAATTTCAGAAGTACCTGATTTCAATTTTTTCGTAGATCCTAAATATGCTCGTACTATTGAATTTCTTCAAAGTTTTAAAAAATATTCCTGTTCGCCAACTTCGTTCAAAGTTTTGAAAATATGTTTCCGTTTCTCAAAATTGATCAATGATTAAAAAAATGTTGATGTTTTCTAGAATAATCAAGATTTTCCAAAAAAAATGTTCTAGAGAACTATTTGAGTTCCTTTTTCTGAAATACTATTTACTATGTTTTAGAAAATCACGTTTCAAAATAATGTGCATGTTTGCAGAGAAAAGGTTGTGTTTGAACTTTATATAAAAATTGGATCTTTGTTGGCGTTCCGTCTTAAAGATTTGCGCTGCGGTTTTAGTCAGTAACTGATATTAGGTCAAGTGGCAATGGACTATCAAGCGTAGCAGGATGTCTACGGTTCGAACCCACTCCATCGTGTATAATTTTTTGCGGATTATTCGACCGCTACCCGCTGCAATATCCAGACGCCCCACTACACGCTACAGTATGGCACGCCCTGATGGGCCGGCTAAGTCAGGCGGTCCCCTGTGCGAAGCCCTGACTGTGTGCCGCAATAAGCGGCACATAGTAGCTCCCGCTTCACATTGCCTATCTGCAAAGACAATTGGGCCTGCCCATCTCGTTTGTTTTCTCTTTTAATTTTTTCCAACCTGATTTTCTGCTGGGCTATACTACACATGTATACCAGATGATGCCCCCCCCCAAACCTGGGCCCCAGGCCGTCGCCCCTCTAGCCATACGCTAGGGCCAGCCCTCGACCCGAGCATCATGATAGAATTATCTGGACAACAGGTGGATTGTTGGCTGGATAAACATGAATGAACGTCTGCATGCACGAGACCTCCTATATACCGCTCTCTGCGACCAACAGTCATAGTTCGCACAGGCGGGTCAACAACTGGGCTGGCCCATGAATATGGCGAACGAAGCACGCTGTAGCTAAAGAAAGCCGCATTCGCGTGAATTCATAACTAGGATCTCATGCTATACAAGACGTGCTACTAACGGTTGAGCTAGCAATCGTTGATGATTTTTTAGCAGTGCCAAACATAGAGAACCAACCCGCAGCGCACATCCGAATTATTTCTAGCATTCAAAAGCATTTTTTGTTTGAAAAAACAAAGTGTTCTGTGAAACGCAAACAATTTCCAAATTTGCAAAAAAAATAAAACTGAAGTACTTCCAAAAATTAGGAACAATTTTTTTTGAAATGGGAACATTTTCTGAAATTCCAAAACAAAATTCCGAAATGTGAACAAATTTTGAAACCGAACAAAATTTTAAAACAAGAAATTTTCGAAAATTTGCGAACAATTTTTTATAAAGGGAATATTTTTTAAAAGCCCGAACATTTTATGAAAAGTTGTGAACATTTTGAACAAAAGCATTCGCAAACATTTTTTGAAGAAATAGGAGCAGTTTCTAAAATTACTGAACTTTTTTTTACTTACTAGAAATTTTTCAAAACGACCATTTTTTGAAATTTGGAACTTTTTTAAAGTAAGAACATGTTTTGAAATTTAAGAACAATTTTCAAACATGAACTTAGTTTAAAAAAGATAAACAACCTTGAAAAAGAGAAAGGAAAAAAGAAGAAAATGAACCAAAAAATAAAAAAAAGAACAAAGAAAGAAGAAAAGAAACAAAAAAAAGAAACAAGAAATCCGATAAAAGAACAAAAAAAACCGGTTTAGGGAACCTTCTAGAAGGTTCTCAAAACCGGCTGGGTTGCTGTGGTAAAATGGGCCGGCCCAGTTCTAGCGCAAAGGAGTTTCGTCATGTGCTTTCCGTCGAGGTCTGACGGGGTACTTTGGAATCCGGTGCAAGCTTTCTGATCTCTCTCCTGACGGAGAAAATTGCGTCGAGAGGTCCCAGGGTTTTCTTGCAAGCGGATCCTATTTGGCACTTCGCAAAGAGGCGCCTGAAGGGCACGGTACTTGAGTTTCGCCCATCTTGCCCTTTGTTTTTCTGTTGTATTAACCAAAAAATACACATGGGGTCGGGAAGCTCCTATACGGTGTTGTAAGTGCCGGTGTTCTCAGAGATATCATAATGGCCCAGCCCAGCAACGTCCAGAAGAAAAAAGAAAAATATTTGATCGATACCTACATATGAATGTAGCAGGACTCGAACTCAACACATAATAACCAACAACAAGCTAACTGCACACACCACCAAACCAAGCTATCATACCTATCCACTAACTGGAAAAATATGTTCAGTCAATAAAATTGAAAAAAGATGGTCGATTTTGAAAAAAGTTCATCCATTTTGAAAAAAAAACATTCATCGATCTTTCAAAAAGTTCACCGAATTTTATAAAAGTTCATCAATATAGACAAACAAGTTCATAAAATCTAGAAAAAGGTTTATCAATTCTGAAAAATGTTCATCAAATTTGACAAGAAGTTCAAAAATTTGAGAAAAGTTAATTAATTTTGCAAAAAAGTTCATAGATTTCGAAAAAAGTTCATTAATTTCGTAAAGCAATTTATCAATTGTGAAGAAAGTTAACAAATTTTTAAAAAGTCCAAAAAAATGCATCAATTTGTGAAAAAAAATGTTCACAATTTTTAGAAATACTTTACAAATTCAGAAAAGGTTCACGCATTTAGCAAAAGGAAAAGGGAAGAAAAGAAAAGAAAAAGTAAAGAAGAAGAATAAAACCAAACAAAAACGTTCCAACATGAAACAAAAAAATAGAAAACAAACAAAAACATTATAGAAAATAAGAAAGGAAAACAAAATGAAAGAACAATAGGGAGGGAAATCTCTAAGTAAACGAAACAGTTGAGGTGGCCGGGTAGTTAATGAAGCGCGTTGTTAGAAGAGAGATCACAATTCTAACCATGCCATCGCGCCCAATTTTTTGTTTCATGCAGCGCCAACGGGTGGTTGGTTGGACTACTAAACAGCCATAGCGGTGTGCTTCAGGCGCTCATTTGCAAAATGCATAGTAACGTCCGCCAAATAGGAAGCACCATGGGTTCGTGCGACCGATGGAACTCGAACCAACGCCAGGTTGTTCTCTTCCCTTTTTATCTTTCTTCTTTTTTTCGTTGTTTATTTTTTATTTCTTACTTTACTAAGTTGAATGATTTTTTGTTCGAAATTGATGAACTTTTTTCAAATTGGTAAACTTTATTGCAAATTTGATGATTTTTTTCAAATTCCACGAAATCCTTTTCAGAATCAATAAACTTTTTCAAATTTGTGAACTGTTTTTCAAAATCAATAAAATTTTCCAAATTTGATGAGCTTATCTTTCAAAATTGATGAACTTTCTTTAAAATTGATGGTTTTTTTTTAATTTTGAATGAACTTTTTCAAAATCTGTGAACATTTTTTGAACCTCGTTTTTTCTTTTTTCCCGACACTCGCCAACTGCGACTGGTCAAACAACGCTCAAGCAACTATCATGGGCGCGTCAAATAGGAGATTCTTTTCCTGCATGCACCACGCCCTCGCAATAGTGTGTCAACGAAATCAATAATTGAGGGGTACTCCTTGCCAAAATCACTCCCACCTCCTCATGTCGGGACAAATGGTGCGCTGCATGTACGCCACTTGTCGCAACATGGAGTTTTTCCTTTTTTCGTAGATTCGGTTATTCAAAACGTTTTATCTCTTAGACCGTGCGTCCAAATCTCGAAGTGTTTTCACCGTTGAATTTCTCGTGTCGAGATCTTCAAAACTAGATCCCATGATGATAGGTTTTGATGAACTTTTTTTCACAAAAACAATTGGACAAAAAACCTAACCAAGACCACGGACGTGCCTCTCGTGAAAGCACAACCGTGCCTCTCGTGGAAGCAAAACCATGCCTCCCGCGGACGAAAAAAATAGAAAACATTTTTTCCGTTTTTTAGATGCACGGTCGTGCCTCTCGCAGAAGCAAAACCGTGCCTCTAGCGGAAGGAAAAAAACTAAAAACACATTTTTTTTGTTTTCGAGAGACACGGCCATGCCTCTCGCGGAAGCAAAACCATGCTTCTCATGAAGGAAACAAACAGAAAACATGTTTTTCCATTTCCAGGAGGCACGACCGTGCCTCTCGTGAAAACCAACCGTGCCTCTCGCGGAAGGGAAAAAAAGAAAAGATGTTCTTTTTTGTTTCGGAGAGGCACGGTCATGCCTCCCGCGAAAGCAAAATCGTGCCTCTCGCGGAAGCAAAACCGTGCCTTTCGCAGAAGAAAAAAATGAAAATATGTTTTTTCATGCAAATTTGTTTTGGCCCAAATGCTAAGAAAGACCGGTGGAAAAACAAAAAGCCAAAAAAAGGAAAAATAACCCGCTTAAAAAGCCGAAAACGCATGTGGAAAAATTAAAAAAATCCGGATGGAGTGCCCAGAGTGTGACACGTGGCGGCGGCTGAGAGCGCGCCAAGTGGCGCACTCAGCCCACCCGCAGGTGTTCATTGCGTGGCTCCCGATGGAGCGCTCGTCAACTAGTTGCTCCCGTGTATTAAATAGGCGGGCCTTTTGCACAAGTGGTGCGAGGCAGGCCCTCCGAGGAAGGCCCATTTAAGCTATCGTACGCACTAAACCATTATGTACGATTTAGGCAAGCTCCCGTGTTGCAAAACCTTCCAGAAAGTTTTGTACGGTTTTTTCTAATCAGTTTTACGAACATTCTAACATGTTTTAGTCTGTTTTGATTTTTTTTATTTTCTTCCAACATTTTGAAAAATGTTTGCTTTTAAAATTTTCACGTTCTTAAAACAAGTTTGGAAAATTCGTAAATTGTGTGGATTTTTCAAAAAAAAACATTTAGAAAACTAAAAAATGTTTGTGTTTCAAATGTCAATTTTTTAAAAGGGTTAGATTTTTTACGAAATTTGAAAAACAAATTGCACTAAATGGTCTCAATTTCAAATATTCTTTGAGTTTGTAAAAAGATCTTCATTTTTTAATCATAAAGAAATGAAATATTTTAATTTCAAACATTGTTGGATATTAAAGATATTCTTAAATTAAACCCAAAAAATTTTGTTCAGGTTTGTAAAAATGACAGAAATCGAACCAAGCTACGGAACAACCCACGATCTATCGACCGAAGAAAAGGCAGCCGTCACCTAAAATGCAATCTTGCGTGACGAATAAAGTGGTACCGTCAAAAGTTTATTTTCTATGATGGCACTTCGAGGACTGTGGGGGGTGACGGCTGGAAAACATCATCAACATATTTTTCGTGAGAAAAAGGGTTATACATGACACAAGTGAAATGTCACAACAAAGAGCAAATTTTGTAGTGTTAGAATTTTGAGGGGTCTATTTTCATATGCCTTAACTGAATAGAATTTCCTAAAATATCTTTTTGAATCTCGTCCTGGGATCAAATTACTAACAATATAATTACCAAAACCACCCGGGGAGATTAGATGCACTTTCAATCACTCTTGTTTTGGTTATTGATGACAACATATATATCAAAACTTCGACATAATATAATCATGAATAGTATTGACACTTTGAGAAGTATGTGATATGCAAGAGCCCCCCATAAATTTATGCATTATTTATATTCACGTTTAAGTGCAAATGCATAATTGATTAGTTATATGAAAAAAAACTCTTATATGCCACATACAACTTGGTGGAGCACAAAAAAGAATATAAAGAGATCAAAACAGCGCACAACACCAAAAAAATACATGTAAATGACCATGAAAGATGCACTAAAACATAAAAAAGAAGAACAATAGAAAATCTATGAAAACTGAGAAAGAAACAACGAAAATCAGCAAAAAAAATTACAAAGAAAACCAAGAAAAACAAATAAAACCAAAGTAAGCCAAGGAAAAAGAAAAGAAAGCAGAAGAAAGAAACACAAGAAAACAAAAAATAGAAAGAAAAAAAAAAGCAAAGACAGCAGAAGAAAGAAACTAACGGGGCAATGATCGATCAGGCCCGGCGAACAAACACCATGATACTGGGCCAGCCCATACGCCTTGTCGCTGCGTGGCTCTGCGGGCGAGATATAGGGGAGCTCCTACTCGGCGCGTTCGGCGCCGGGGAACCGAACCGGCACCCAAAACAACATCTAGTGACCCGGCCCACGGGGCGCACAGAGCTGCTGGCTCGCGAAAAAACGCAACAAAAAAATGGCAGTACGGCACTACCAGGACTCGGTCTCGCACCGCTACATTGCAGGATTTTTCAGCTCGCAACTACACCATCTGATCACTAGTGATAGAAAGCAACCCAAAAGTTTTAGAACTATAACACCAACCTATTTATTACGCTATACCACTTAGATCTTCGAACCATTTGATGTTTTTTTGGGGGAAAGTTGATTTTTTAATAAAAAAAAGTTCATTGATTTTCAAAAAGCTTATCATATTTGAAACAAAAGATCATCAATTAGAATAAAAAAAGCATCAAATTAGAAAAAAGTTCATTGATTTTCAAAAGCGTTCACCGAATTTGAAAAAAGTTCAACGAATTTAAAAGAAGTTCAACAAATTTAAAAAAAGTTCATCAAATTTGAAAAAAAGCTCATCAAATACAGGAAAAGTTCATGTAATCTGAAAAAATTTCATCAATTTCTGAAGAAGTTCATCAATTTTTAAAAAAAATTCATCGAATTTGATAAAAAAAGTACATTTAATCTGAAAAAAATTCATCGATTTTTAAAGAAGTTCATCAATTTTTAAAAAATATCATCAAATTAAAAAAAGTTCATTGGTTATGAAAAAAGTTCATCGAATTTGGAAAAATAAGTTCATCAAATTCAGAAAAAGTTCTTAATTTTTTTTAGAAAAGCATATAATCTGAAAAAAGTTCATCAATTTAAAAAAATCGTAAAATTTGAAAACTGAATCTTAAAAAAGCTCGTCAATATTCAGAAAACATGATATTCTTAAGAAAATCATAGATAAAAAAAGAAAAAAGGAAAAAACTGAATAAAGCCGTCCGCAAACTAAACCATGAACAGGGAAAAACCAGTTTGGGAAGCTTGGCTTTCGCGAACCGGAAGAAACGAAATAAAGTGGTGAGTGAATTAACTTAGCACATTAGAAGGGAGAGGGCGTGGTGGTTAGTGTTCGCAGATCGTAAGGAGGCCCGAGGTGGGTTCGAATCCCAGTTCTCTCCCCCATTTTACCTTTTCTGCAAAACAAGAGAAAGGTGAAATGGGCCGGCCCAGCTTGGACTGCTGCAGGCGTGCAGCGCAAAATAGGATTCGCCGAGATATATGAGAGCTATATATGCACGTTGCGGCGAATTGTCGAGCGGACGCACAGGCGCGTCTCCAGCTGGATCAAACCAGGGACCTCCATCTTTGGTGAAACGGAGAACAAATTTGGAAGCGCGAACATTTTTTGAAAACATGAACAAAAACATTTAAGTTGGGTACATTATATTAATTTCGAAAGTTTTGAACCTTTTTGTCTAACGAGAACAATTTTTGAATTTTGAGAACATTTTTTTAAAACTGAACATTTTACGGAAAGGCGCACTCACAACTTGGCCGACGCTACAAGACGATAGATGGACGATCAACATGACAAGAAGCAGCTCTACACTGTATTTTTTTTCAAATTATTTTAGCAATAGTACTTCATTCTTATTTCTTTCAGAGATCTCTTGGAACTTACACCATTAGGTAAAACCATATTTAGAGATTATTCAAGTTTTGGCCAAATGTGGCAGGCTTATTAGGATTTCAACTCCTAATTAGGGTATAATTCAGGGCTACAAGAAAGCGAAGGTACCAAAAGATGACATGCAAATATTTAGCTACTTCAAAATTTTCAATAGGGCATTCTACTATTGGCCACTTTGAATTTGAAGTCTAATTTTTGTCTTGTGCGTTATTGAACTTTGGTGTCTGTTATTTAATACATAGGACATATTTTTACTATGGAATTTAATCTTTCGTTCATCACTACAGTAATCATATTGATTAGTAACTGTATGTATACATCGCCTTCTATTATGTTTGCTAATCAACCATGGAATTTTCCATATTGAAGTAGCGCCCGTGGGTGACTTTAGTTCCAGCTCAACTCCTGTCCACAGGAGAATGGTAGTTTTTACAGGAATCACCACCGGCTTGTCCACAATGCAACTAAGGATTTAGCAACTATGAAATCCAATTACTCGCTCCGATCAATATTACTTGTCGCTCAAACGGGATGTATATAGCACTAAAATAGATCTAGATACATCCATTTGAGGGAGTACTTTTATTGTTATTTAATTACTGGAATCATCCAAACCATCAAACACACCACTGGGCACTTTATTTATTAATGTTATTCATAGCTATCTTTCATGCATCCACATATCATATTTATTTCAAAGTATCGTATCTTATACAAAAATAATTAAAAGTACATTAATGTAGACACAAACATATGATGGGGTGAAACAGTAGTTTCTTTAGCACAACCAACTAATCTCTCAATCCAGGTTTGTAAATCGGGAAGAAATGTTTCTGTCTTTAGTTTGAGTAATCAAAGATGTGTAATATGACACAAGAAATACATGTTTACGAAATGCATTCGACCACAATAACTTTGCATGTACGAGTTCGAGACGAAAATTTTAAGGTAATATATAAATTTTTTTTGTTACGACTGTTGGATTCGGACGCACTTAAGTGTTTATTAATAACATTTTCTATATGTAAACTATTATTTTAACTAGCCGTCAACCCGTGCATTCGCACGGGCTAGTTAAACGAATTAAATGTATTAATTTGTTGATTTTTGAAAAAAATATATAATGTTGTCGGATTACATGTAACCAATGTCTAATAATGTTGTTGGATTACATATAATGTTGTGAATTTCAGTTCCGCTGCCATTGTTTCCAGCTCGTCGGAATTTTTGAAATAGCATTATTTTTTCATTCACAAAATTTTACAAATTTAAATATACTACCAGAGAAGCAAAAACATTACCAAAAGATTATTGTAGGTAAACATTCATTTATATGTTTTATTTAATTTTTATGTTGTGCTCCATCTTGGCATATACTCTTTTCACGTACACTATTGCACCTTTGGAAGTTGTAATTTTCAAAAGGAATCAAGTTCACACTATGATATAGTAATACTCTATGAATCTTTAATTCAATTATCGGAACATTCTGAACAAAATAAAAAACTTAGAAAAAATTTGCAGCAGCTATCCACGTATCATGGACTCTTATCTATTTAGCTGATAGCATCGGCTCCAAGAAATCTTTATTAGAATAGGAGTTGTAACCTCAGAAATGTATCCCGATGAACAAATATACCTCTCTGCATCAAGAATTCTGATGTTAGCTTTGGCAGTCTAGAACAACTGTACATTTGATATTAGACTTTTGACTGCGCTAAACAAAACTCTTAGCTAAAAAAGGCAGTATTACTTAGCAAAAGGTCACATGGCTGCATGCATCGCCCTGATGTAGAGGCCGGCGGTCACCCTCCTTTTTGAAAAAACACTTAACAAAAGGTCGTATGAGCCACAAATTTTTCCTTGTGCCTTTCATCATACATAGATTGCAAAACAGAGTACCGATGATCCAAATAAAAAAAGTACCGATGAATTTATTTTTTTAGCTAAGATTTTCGATCATGTTTCAGTCCAGCAGTAACCTTTATTAATACTCCATTGCCAAGGGCGGCGAATACCCTTTGCTGCAAGTAGCAACCAATTTGTTGGCATAGAAGCAGATCTAGAAACAAAATTCAAATCGAGTTGAATTTACTAAATCTATTTAATAAATCTTCTCCACATTGCGCTAGACTCGTTTTCAAGACACGAGTAGTTGGCCAATTTACTAGAGTAAACCGGCACGGCTGGGAACGATATGTGGCGGCAGCAGTAACAATCAAACATAAACTAACCGCATTTGTCAACTTAAACACTATACCAGCAAAGCTCACCTGAGATCATGTAGAGACCATGCCATCTCTAATTAAGAAATAACTAACAGGGCACGGGAGGCATCTCCAAAGCAACTCAGAAGCCTTCCCGCGCCATGTGCTAGCTAGCTTCATGCCTGCACTCGCGTTTGTATCATGGGCCATAACGCATGCAGTACGCTTATATTGGTCGGCGATGGCGATGGACTATGTCGTTGCCGACTTGCCCTTCCCGTCCATCCAGGTGCAGTATCGGAGGTTTTCCCTATCATAATGTATTGGCTGCTCCGATGGGGGAGTTGCTATTGTATACGCTCGACAACTGCGGTGGCCAATGGAGCGACGACTGGGCTTAGACACCTCAAAGCTGACCAGGAGAAGTTCATTATTCAATCTGTGAATAGCACGGAATAAATTGTGGAAAATAGTTCGAGAGAGTCGATCGATTTGTTTTTCATGGATGAAGAGATGATGGATAAGATAGATCGATTGGCTCACGCCGACACCCACCATGGCCATGGATGGTGCGCATTAGATTGAATCCCAACCAGATAGAGAAGAGGGCACGCATTTTTCGCTGTTTTCTTGAAATTGGGATGTTTTTTCTTCTTTTGACATCAGGCCCGGGGAGGGATGGATTAACGTGGTCATGGAACGTGGTGATGGTCATCACCTCAAGAAAACATGGTGGTGATCCTTTTTTTATTGTGGTAGTTAGGTACGTACATGTTGAGTGTGGAGAAAGGGTTCATAGGAATCGTGCCAAACGTGGCTCCTCTAGTTTTTTTCTCTTTTGATTAATGTGGGATTTAGATGAGCTAATTTACACTGTAATAACTCGGCCCCATCAGATTAACGGCTCCAAATTACTGATTAATATGAAAATTTCTAGGAACTGCCTAATTAATAGAGGTATAAATGATTGTACTAAGGTCCTTGGTTCTATTCTTGCCGTGGGCACCATAACCTCAGAACCGGCCCTGATCGAGGTTACATAGCTTCGAGTCGGCACAAGTCTTCTCTTACTACTTCTCCAGCAAAACGTCGTCAACCGTCTTGTTTAACTTTTATTCCAACTCTGGTCTTATATTGGGCAACCATCTTGTTCAACTTTTATTCCAACTCTTATAATTTTTTGCGGATTATTCGCCCGCTACCCACTACAGTATCCAGACGCCCCACAACACGCTACAGTATGGCACGCCCCGATGGGCCGGCCCAGTCGGGCGGTCCGCTGTGCGAAGCCCCGACTGTGTGCAGCAATAAGTGGCACATAGGATCTCCTGCTTCACATCGCCTATCTGCCAAGACAATTGGGCCTGACCATCTCGTTTGTTTTCTCTTTTAGTTTTTTCCAACATGATTTTATGTTGGGCTACTACACATGTATATCAGATGATGGGCCCCCCAAACCTTAGCCCCTGGTCGTCGCCCCTCTGGCCATACGCCAGGGGCAGCCCTCGACCCGAGCATCATGATAGATTTATCTGGACAACAAGTGGATTGTTGGCTGGATCTAAACCTGGCAACGGTCATATAACCGAATTAAACCTAAACCATAACCAATCAATGTGGAGGTTGAACCAGAGCTAAACCACACCGCCAATCGTCGCGCAGAACCAAAACCAAACCAAACCGTATGCTCTGTCGACCTCAACCAAAACCAAACCACTCTTTGATCTATGGGCTTAACCCGGTTCTTTGTTTTGGGTTGAAACCAAATCAATCTGATGTATATGCAAAGCTAACCGGCAAGCAAGCTAGCTAGCAACGTAATTGATCTACAGTAGCAGCTCAATACAAGTGTGCCCAGCCGCGTCGCGTCGCGTAGCGTATGTACCTGTGTGTCCAGCCGCGGCGTGTCACGTGCATACCTCCAGTCCGAGAACCGGTTCTGAACCACGATTCACAGCTGTCAGCGACCAAACCATTTAGGCCCATACCCAGCCATACCCAACTCGTTTTTATGCAAACCCAAACCAAACTAAACTTAGAACAGTCTGGGCCCATCACAACCCAAACCAATCAAGCCCAGGGCAAAGAACCAAACCATTGGCCCCAATTAATCAAAAACTGTTCTCAGATTTAGCTGGATCAGCATGAATGAACGTCTGCATGCACGAGACCTCGTATATACCGCTCTCTGCGACAAACAGTCACAGTTCGAACAGGCGGGTCTCCAACTAGGCTGGCCCATGAATATGGCGAACAAAGCGTGTTGTAGCTAAAGAAAGCCGCCTTCGCGCGAATTCATAACCAGGATCTCATGCTATACACGACATGCTACTAACGGTTGAGCTAGCAGTCGTTACTGATTTTTTAGCAGTGCCAAACATAGAGAACCAACCTGCCGCGCACATCCAAATTATTTCTAGCATTCTAAAGCATTTTTTGTTTGAAAAAACAAAGTGATCTGTGAAACGCAAATAATTTCCAAATTTGGGAACAAAATTTTAAAACTGAAGTACTTCCAAAAGTTAGTAACAATTTTTTGAAATGGGAACATTTTCTGAAATTCCAAATCAAATTCGGAAATGTGAACAAATTTTGAAACCAAACAAAATTTTAAAACAAGAAATTTTTAAAATTTGCGAACAATTTTTGATAAAGGGAACATTTTTTTAAAAGCCCGAACATTTTATGAAAAGTTGTGAAAATTTTGAACAAAAGCATTCACAAATATTTCTTGAAGAATTAGGAGCATTTTCTAAAATTACCGAACATTTTTTTAATTATGAGAAATTCTTCAAGACGACCATTTTTTTTTAAGTTGGAACTTTTTTTAAAGTAAGAACATGTTTTGAAATTTAAGAACAATTTTCAAACATGAAGTTAGTTTAAAAAAGATAAACAACCTTGAAAAAGAGAAAGGAAAAAAAGAAAAAGAACCAAAAAATGAAAAAAATTAAAGAAGAAAGAAGAAAAAGAAACCGAAACAAAAAACAAAAAAACGGTTTAGGAAACCTTCTAGAAGGTTCTCAGAACCGGCTGGGTTGCTGTGGTAAAATGGGCCGGCCCATTTCTAGCGCACAGGGGTTTCGTCCTGTGCGTTGCGACGAGAGGTCCGACGGGGTACTTTGGAATCCGGTGCCAAGCTTTCTGATCTCTCTCCGCACGGAGAAAATTGCGTCGAGAGGTTCCAGGGTTTTCCTGCAAGCGGATCCTATTTGGCGCTTCGCAAACAGGCGCCTGAAGGGCACAGGTAGTTGGGTTTGGCCCATCTTTCCCTTTGTTTTTCTGTTGTATTAACCAAAAAATACACATGGGGTCGAGAAGCTCCTATACGGTGCTGTAAACGCCGGTGTTCTCAGAGATATCATAACGGGCCGGCCCAGCAACGTGCAGAAGAAAAAAGAAAAGAAAATCGGATCAATACCTATATATGTGCTGGAGAACGTAGTAATTTAAAAAAAATTCCTACGCACACACAGGATCATGGTGATGCATAGCAACGAGAGGGGAGAGTGTTGTCCACGTACCCACGTAGACCGAAAGCGGAAGCGTTAGCACAACGCGGTTGACGTAGTCGTACGTCTTCACTATCCGACCAATCAAGTACCAAACGCACAGCACCTTCGAGTTCAGCACACGTTCAACTCGATGACGTCCTCGAACTCCAATCCAGCCGAGCTTTGAGGGAGAGTTCCGCCAGCACGACGGCGTGGTGACAATGATGATATTCTACCGACGCAGGGCTTTGCCTAAGCACCGCTACGATATTATCGAGGTGGATTATGATGGAGGGGGCACCGCACACGGCTAAGAGATCAAGAGATCAATTGTCGTGTTTATGGGGTGCCCCCCTCCTCCGTATATAAAGGTGGGGAGGAGGAGAGGGCCGGCTAAGGGGAGGAGGCGCGCCGAAGGGGGGCAATCCTACTCCAAGTAGGATTCCCCCCTCTTTCCTAGTCCAAGTAGGAGAGGGGAAGGAAGGGGAGGAGAAGAAGAAGGAAAGGGAGGCCGGCCCCCTAGTCTTATTCGGTTTGGGCTAGGGGGGCCGCACGCCCCTAGCTGACCGCCTCTCCTCTTCCACCACTTGGGCCCATGAGGCCCAATAACCCCTGGGGGGTCCGGTAACCTCCCGGTTTCCCGATATATATCCGATAACCCCCGGAACTCATCCGGTGTCCGAATATAACATTCCAATATATCAATCTTAACGTCTCGACCATTTCGAGACTCCTCGTCATGTCCGTGATCACATCCAGGACTCCGAACTACCTTCGGTACATCAAAACACATAAACTCATAATATAACCGTCATCGAACTTTAAGCGTGCGGACCCTATGGGTTCGAGAACTATGTAGACATGACCGAGACACGTCTCCGGTCAATAACCAATAGCGGAGCCTGGATGCTCATATTGGCTCCTACATATTCTACGAATATCTTTATCGGTCAAACCACATAACAACATATGTTGTTCCCTTTGTCATCGGTATGTTACTTGCCCAAGATTCGATCGTCGGTATCTCAATACCTAGTTCAATCTCGTTACCGGCAAGTCTCTTTACTCGTTCTGTAATACATCATCCCGTAACTAACTCATTAGTTATAATGCTTGCAAGGCTTATAGTGATGTGCATTACCGAGTGGGCCCAGAGATACCTCTCCGACAATCGGTGTGACAAATCCTAATCTCGAAATACGCCAACCCAACATGTACCTTCGGAGACACCTGTAGATCACCTTTATAATCACCCAGTTACGTTGTGACGTTTGGTAACACACAAAGTGTTCCTCCGGTAAACGGGAGTTGCATAATCTCATAATCATAGGAACATGTATAAGTCATGAAGAAAGCAATAGCAGAATACTAAACGATCATGTGCTAAGCTAGCGGAATGGGTCAAATCAATCACATCATTAGGATTCTCCTAATGATGTGATCGCGTTAATCAAATGACAACTCATGTCACTGGCTAGGAAACATAACCATCTTTGATCAACGAGCGAGTCAAGTAGAGGCATACTAGTGACACTCTGTTTGTCTATGTATTCACACAAGTATTATGTTTCCGGTTAATACAATTCTAGCATAAATAATAAACATTTATCATGATATAAGGAAATAAATAATAACTTTATTATTGCCTCTAGGGCATATTTCCTTCAATATGAGAGTAGCAGGACTCGAACTCAACACATAATAACCACCAACATGCTAACTGCACAACCACCAAACCAAGCTATCATACCTGTCTACTAACTGGAGAGCGCACTCTTTGACCCCTTATAGTACAAAAGTAAATATATATTATATACTCGGTATTAATTATCTGAAAAGAACATTCACAAAAATAATATAAACCACAAATTTTGAAAATAAAACTCAAACATACATTCAGTCCATAAAATTGAACCAACGCTAGGTTGCTCTCATCCCTTTTTATCTTTTCTTCTTTTTTTGTTGTTTATTTTTTATTTCTTACTTCACTAAGTTGAACGATTTTTTATTCGAAATTGATGAATTTTTTTAAAATTGGTAAACTTTTTTGCAAATTTGATGATTTTTTTTCAAATACCATAAAATCCTTTTCAGAATCAATAAACTTTTTCAAATTTGTGAACTGTTTTTCAAAATCAATGAACTTTGATGAGCTTATCTTTCAAAATCGATGAACTTTCTTTAGAATTGATGAAAATTTTCAAATTTTGAATGAACTTTCTCAAAATATGTGAACATTTTCTGAACCTTGTTTTTTCTTTTTTCCCGATTTTCCTTTTTATTAGATCAACGGTTCTGGCCAACTACGACTGGTCAAACAACGCTTGAGCAACCGTCCTGGGCGCGTCATATAGGAGCTTCTTTTCTTGCATGCACCACACCGTGGCAATAGTGTGTCAACGAAATCAATAATTGAGGGGTACTCCTTGCAAAAATCATTCCCACCTTCTCAGGTCGGGACAAATGGTGCGCTGCATGTACGCCACTTGTCGCAACATGGAGTTTTTCTTTTTTTCATAGATTCGGTTATTCAAGATGTTTTATCTCTTAAACCGTGCGTCCAAATCTCGAACTATGTTCACCGTTGGATTTCTTGTGTCGAGGTCTTCAAAACTAGATCCCATGTTGATCGGTTTTGACGAACTTTTCTTTCACGAAAAAAGCCGGACAAAAAAACTAACCGAGAGCACTACCGTGCCTCTCGCGAAAGCACAACCGTGCTTCTTGTGGAAGCAAAATAATGCCTCCCGCGAAATAAAAAAAAATAGAAAACATATTTTTTTTCCGTTTCCGAGATGCACAGCCGTGCCTCTCGCAGAAATAAAACTGTGCCTCTCGTGGAGGAAAAAAACTGAAAACACGTTTTTTTCATTTTCGAGAGGCACGACCGTGCCTCGCGGAAGCAAAACCATGCTTCTCGTGAAAGGAAAAGATAGAAAACATGTTTTTCCGTTTCCAAGAGGCACGGCCGTGCCTCTCGTGAAAACCAACCGTGCCTCTCACGGAAGCAAAACCGTGCCTCTCGCGAAAGGGGAAAAAAGAAAACATTTTTTTTGTTTTAGAGAGGCACGGTCATGCCTCTCGCGAAAGGAAAACCGTGCCTCTCGTGGAAGCAAAGCCGTGCCTGTCGCGGAAGAAAAAAATGAAAATATGTTTTTTCATGCAAAAAAATTTTGGCCCAAATGCTAAGGAAGACCGGTGGAAAACAAAAAAGCCAAAAAACCAAAAAAACTCGCTTAAAAAGCCGAAAACGCGTGCGGAAAAATAAAAAAATAAAATCCAGACGGAGTGCCCAGAGTGCGACACGTCGTGGCGGCTGAGAGCGCGCCAAGTGGCGCACTCAGCCCACCCGCAGGTGATCGTTGCGTGGCTACCGAAGAAGCGTTCGTCAACTAGTTGCTCCCGTGTGTCAAATAGGCGGGCCTTTTGCACAGGTGGTGCAAGGCGGGCCCTCCGAATGGAAGGCCCATTTAAGCTACCATACGCACTAAACCATTATGTACGATTTAAGCAAGCTCCGGTGTTGTAAAACCTTCCAGAAAGTTTTGTACGGTTTTTTCTAATCAGTTTTACGAACCTTCTAACAAGTTTTGGTCTGTTGTGATTTTTTTATTTTCTCCCAACCTTTTAAAAAATGTTTTCTTTTAAAATTTTCTTTTTCTTAAAACAAGTTTGGAAAATTCATAAATTGTGTGGATTTAAAAAAACATTTAGAAAACTAAAAAATGTTTGTGTTTCAAATGTCAATTTTTTTAAAGGGTTACGAAATTTGAAAAAAAAACTGCACTAAATGGTCTCAATTTCAAAGTTCTTCGTGTTTGTTAAAAGACCTTCATTTTTTAATTATAAAAAATTTGAAATATTTTAATTTCAAACATTGTTGGAAATGAAATATTTTCTTAAAATTAAATCCAAAAAATTTTGTTTGGGTTTGTAAAAATGGCAGAAATCGTACCAAGCTACGAAACAACCCACAGTCGACCGAACAAAAGGCAGCCATCACCTAAAATGCAATCTTGCGTGACGAATAAAGTGGTACCATTAAAATTTTATTTTCTATGACGGCACTTCGGTGACTGTGGGGGGTGACAGCTGGAAAACGTCATCAACATATTTTTCGTGAGAAAAAGGGTTATACATGACACAAGTGAAATTTTACAAAAAATAGCAAATTTTGTAGTGTTAGAATTTTGAGGGGTCTATTTTCATATCCCTTAACTGAATTGAATTTACTGAAATATCCTTTTGAATCTCGCCCTAGGATCAAATTACTAACAATGTAATTGCCAAAACCACCCGGGGAGATTAGATGCACTTTCAGTCACTCTTGTTTTGATTATTGATGACAACATAGAGATCAAAATTTCGACATAAGATATAATCATGAATATTATTGACGCTTTGAGAAGTATGTGATATGCAAGAGCCCCCTATAAATTTATGCATTATTTAAGTTCATGTTTAAGTGCAAATGCATAATTGATTAGTTATATGAAAAAAAAACTCTTATATGCCACATACAACTTGGTGGAGCAAAAAAAAGAATATAAAGAGATCAAAACAGCGCACAACACCAAAAATACATGTAATGACCATGAAAGATGCACTAGAACATAAAAAAATAGAAAAATCTATGAAAACTGGGAAAGAAACAACGAAAATCAGCAAAAAAAATTACAAAGAAAACCAAGAAAAAACAAAAAAAAACTAATGTAGGCCAAGGAAAAAGCAAAGAAAGCCGAAGAAGGAAACAAAAGAAAACGAAAAATAGAAAAAAAAATGAAACTAACAGGGCAATGATCTATCAGCCCCGGCGAACAAACACCACGATACTGGGCCAGCCCATACGCTTTGGCGCTGCAGGGCTCTGCGGGCGAGATATAGGGGAGCTCCTACTCGGCGCGTTCGGCGCCACGGAACCGAACCGGCACCCACAACAACGTCTAGTGGGTTGGCCCACGGGCGCACAGAGCTGCTGTCGTGAAAAAACACAACAATAAATATGGCAGTACGGCACTACCAGGACTTGGTCTCGCACCGCTACATTGCAGGATTTTTCACCTAGCAACTACACTATCTGATAACTAGTGATTGCAAGCAACACCAAAGTTTTAAGAACTATAACACCAGCCTATTTATTACGCTATACCACTTAGATTTTTGAACCATTTGATCTTGTTGGGAAAAGTTTATTTTTTAATAAAAAAAGTTCATTGATTTTCTGAAAAAGCTTATCATATTTGAAACAAAAAGTTCATCAATTACAATAAAAAATACATCAAATTAGAAAAAATTTCATCGATTTTGAAAAACGTTCACCGAATTTGAAAAAAGTTCAACAAATTTAAAAGGAGTTCAACAATTTTGAAAAAAGATTATCAATTTTCTAAAAAAGTTCATCGAATTAAAAAAAGTTAATCAAATTTGAAAAACAAAGTTCATCAAATTCAGAAAAAGTTCATGTAATCTGAAAAAAATTCATCGGTTTTGAAAGAAGTTCATCAAATTTTCAAAAAAGTTCATCGAATTTGATAAAAAAAAGTTCATTTACTCTGAAAAAAGTTCATCGATTTTTAAAGAAGTTCATCAATTTTTAAAAAATATCTTCAAATTTAACAAAAAATTCATTGGTTTTGAAAAATGTTAATCGAATTTGAAAAAATAAGTTCATAAAATTCAGAAAAAGTTCATAATTTTTTTAAAAAGCATATAATCTGAAAAAGTTCATCAATTTAAAAAAATAGTAAGTTTTGAAAACAAAATCTTAAAAAAGCTCGTCAATCTTCAAAAAACATGATATTCTCAAAAAACAAAGATAAGAAAGAAAAAAAGAAAAACCGAATAAAGTCGTCCGCAAACTAAACCACGAACAGGGAAAAACTAGTTTGGGAAGCTTCTGGAAGCTTCCCAAAACCGGGCTTTCGCGAACCAGAAGAAACGAAATAAAATGAAGAGCGAATTAACTTAGCACATTTGAAGGGAGAGGGCGTGGTGGTTAGTGTTCGCAGATCGTAAGGAGGCCTGAGGTGGGTTCGAATCCCAGTTCTCTCCCCCATTTTACCTTTTCTGCAAAACAAGAGAAAGGTGAAATGGGTCGGCCCAGCTTGGACTGCTGCAGGCGTGCATCGCTAAATAGGATTCGTTTAGATATATGAGAGCTCCTATGCACCGCTCGTTGCCAGTTCTCTCCCCCATTTTACCTTTTTTGCAAAACAAGAGAAAGGTGAAATGGGCCGGCCCAGCTTGGACTGCTGCAGGCGTGCATCGCTAAATAGGATTCGCTGAGATATATGAGAGCTCCTATGCACCGCTCGTTGCCAGTTCTCTCCCCCATTTTACCTTTTCTGCAAAACAAGAGAAAGGTGAAATGGGCCGGCCCAACTTGGACTGCTGCAGGCGTGTATCGCTAAATAGGATTCGGTGAGATATATGAGAGCTCCTATGCACCGGTCGTTGAGGCAAATTGTCGAGCGGATGCACAGGCGCGTCTCCAGCTAGGCCGGTCCATTAGTGCAACACAGTAAAAAAAATCCCAAAAAACTCCGCTCATGGGAGGGATCAAACCAAGGACCTCGATCTTTGTACGCACGAGCCTAGCCAAGGTGATAGATAAGCTTTCTTGGTTTGCCATGGCGCACGAAGCTAAAGGTAATGTAGATCCGAACATTTTCTCAAATTCTTTATGCGTAAATTATTTTGAAAAAGTGTTTTCTAAAAAGCGAACACTTCCCAAATTTTAGAAGAAAAACTACAAAGCTTGAACAAAGTTTTGATAAAATGAACAATCTTTAAAATCCCGAACATTTTTTGAATTTAGAGAACAAAAATTTGAAATCGAGAACAAAATTTGAACATGAATATTTTTTAAAGCACGAACATTTTATTAATATTGAGAAATTTTTTGAAACGAGAACAAATTTGGAAGCGCAGAATTTTTTTAAAGCATGAACTTTTTTTTTGAATCTTGAGAATAAATTATGAAATGTAGAACAAATCTGGAAGCCCGAACAATTTCTTAAAGCATGAACAATTTTTTAATATTGAGAACAAATTTTGAAACGGAGAACAAATTTGAAAAATCCCGAACAAATTTGGAAGCGCGAACATTTTTTAAAAACATGAAAAAGTATTTTTAAGTCTGATACATTATATTAATTTCGCAAGTTTTGAACTTTTTTGTGTAACGAGAACAATTTTAGAATTTTGAGGACATTTTTTAAAAAACTGAACATTTTATAGAGAGGCAAACAAAATTTGAATATTTTGAAAAAAAAAGAGAAAAGAAAAAGAAATAAGAAACCAAGGAAAGAAAACAAACAGAAAAACCGAAAAAAGAAGAAAAGAAAAAAGAAACATAAAGTAATTTGAAAATCTAAAGAACAAAAAGGAAATAGAAAGAGATGAAAAAGGAATTGAAAAATGAAATAAAGAAACAGAAAAACAACGAAAGAAGAAAAAAAGTATCCGGTTTTGGGTACTTTCTGGAAGGTTCCTGAACTGTTTTGGGAACCATCCAGAAGGTTCTTGAACCGGTTTTTCACTGTTTATTTTCTTTTTCTGTTTCTTTTTTTTCTCTTTTTTTTCTTTCTCTTCGTAGTTGGGCCGGCCCATCTTGATCGCTAGGTTGCTCGCCTCTGTGCGTTCGCTCGACATTCTACCGCAATGATCGTCCGTTACGATATTCCGAGATATATAGCATTCTTGTGCAGCGAATCCTAGCATAATGTGGCTGCAACGGATTCCATGTACAAAAAATTGTGTAATGTAAAAAAAATGTTCTGTACCACTAGAAATGTAATTTTCATTTGAAAAAAATCATGTGATTAAAAATAATGAGTGTGACATTTTTAGAAAGGTTTATACAGTGTATAAAAAATGTTAACGTGGGTTTAAGATATCTTTATTTCTATTAAAAATGTATGTGATATTTGAGAGAACTATTCACGTGTTTCCAAAAATTATCCGTAAATTTTTTTTAAAAATTATACAGTGTGAAAATTATTCATATTGTGTATAACAAATATTTATTGACATTAAAAAACATATACAGCGTGTACTTGAAAAATGTTACCATCTACTCTAAAAAGTGTTCAAAACATGAATTTAAAAACGAATATATACATTATGTATTTGAAGAATGTTCAAAGCTTATAAAAAAATGTTTCTCATGTGCACTAAAAATGTACATTGTGTACTGAGAAAAAGCAGACATGTTTTAAATTAAAAAACAAATAAATACGATAAAAAAGCAAACAAAACTGAACGATACAAGAAGACCAAAAAATTAACAAAATAAAAAAAGTATAACGAAAATTATAAAAAAGACAATGAAAAAAGAAAAGAACACAAAATATAATGAAGGAAAAAGGAAAACCCAAGAAAATCGAGTGAAAAACAAAGGAAAAAAACAAAAGAAAACAAAAATCTAAAAGTGTTAAAATTTAAATACTTCATGAGGTACTATTTCCAGCTTGTTCAGGATTTGTGACTGAATGGATTTCTTTAGCTTGTAACATGGTTGGAACATGTTTTTTGTTTCATTCTTGAGATGTAAATGTTCACATTACATGGATGCTATTGCCCAATTCTTTTGATAGTTATTGCATAACATGATTGTAAAGGACCTTGCTCCATTATCATCTGCGTAGAGGATTTGGATTAGGATCAAACAGTTGGCCTGTAAATCTTCCATCTGAAGCTTATTAGTAGTTAGGATTTGAATTTTTTTTATATGTGAACTGAGAGATCAATCTAAGTTCACTTGGTACTATTGGGGTTGCAACATGTCCTTTGCTTATTGACTAAGATGCAGGCTGGAGATTTAAATACATGTGAACTGGTAAGACAAATTATGGCAATTACAAACGGAATTCTAGCACAGAGACTGGTGCAGTTGGCGTGGGTCATCAAACGACATGGAGAGGGAGCTTAAGTGTACAGGGATGATCAGTATTAGAGATACAGAAAATATTTGGTATTCTTCCCAGTTCCCACTAAAATTTTCTTGTAATTTGTTCATAGTAATAATAATCTGAACGTTTAATAGATGATTATTTAATTGCTATTTCTGATCGTGAATTCTAATGTCCTTGTACCATAGATTTCTGAAACTGGAATAAGTGTGAAGGTGAGTTACTGGTGAAAGGGCTGATGAGGTTAGTTCGAATTCTTTTTTTTTACGCGTTAGTTCGAATTCTGTCTCTGAATTTACTGCCTTTGTTTCACCACATTTTTAGTGTTGGTGCTCAAAGATTTGGCAAGCAGGAAATTTACTCTAAGTAACTTCCTGACAATGATAAGTGATAGCCCTTCCTTTCAGTGTTGCCAAAATAAATATATTCATAAGTGACTGATAAAACCATCTCCTCTCTCTGAATTTCGATTCAAACTGCAGCACTTCCCACCGTTGTGTCATCTAACACGAGTTTGGACTGGGTTCAGTACATGGGGTTCTTGAAAGGTACACTGCACATCTGTGCCTGTTCAGAAACCTTGTACCCATATTTCCAAGATAATCTTTCTACTTTTTCTTGAATTCATTCTTGAGGTCGTCCGGAAGAAACTGCCCGATGCTTTCCAAGAGTTCATCCACGAAAGAAATGGGATATTTTGATTAATGATAAGGCTATTTAATTTTCTGTAATCTGTACACAAACGCCAACTCCCACACATCCTACCTAAAGGACTTGAAAAGGGCAAAGGGCTTGAGCTTGGCCTAATCACAGCAGCTGCTAGCATTTCATCGACCACTTTTCAATGGCTGCCTTTCGATCGTGCGAGTATCCAGGTCTGAGGATGTGCACCAGTACCACTCACGATGTGTGGAACAATAGTTCCAACTGAGACGCATCGACCCCTGATTTGATGCAGCAACGGAACATCATAACGCAATTCAGACCTATTCATCGACCCCAGATTTGATGCAGCAACGGAACATCGTAACGCAGTTCAGACCTATTTTGGTGTTGCTTGTGTCTCCAAGGATCTGTTCTTGCGGTTTCATGTGGGTTATGCTATCCAACTAAATCTCAGAGCTGCCCGTGCTGTTTATCTGGTTGTAATGTATCGGCCATATAGTATTTTTCTTCCGAGACGAAGGTAAAAGATTTACCTCATCGATTAATTAAAAAAATGCCCGATTAATTAACGAAAAATCGAGCAAAAATTGATACAAACCCTCCACATGTGGAACACGCAACCCCATAAACACATGATCAACCCTAACACGCAACGACCACCAACCCTCACACTACTACATCGTAAAAAAATCCCTCAACGAGAGTACCTCGCTGAGGACCACGGACACCACCAAAATGCACGAAGTCATATAGCAGCTGTTGTAGATTCCTTTCCAATGGCACCACTCTTCTTTGTTTTACTCCTAAGAGCCCCTCAAACGCCCGCAGACGGGTGTCCGCAGGCATTGATTGGGCAACCTTTGAATGTTGCGCCGCACATTCACATAACGCAAATTCCGATTCTCAAATCCATGCACGTTAATCATACGATACAAATTGTCGGAATTCCAAAGTTCGAAACAAAGCAAATCAAATAATAGTTCAACAAACGAGACATGCCAAAATGAAATCAATGTCCGAGCGTTACGGATGGCTTTGGATGGAAGGGGTGCGGGGATCCGGGTGCGGCGGAGGAGACATCTGCTCCACCATGTCCGAACCTCCCTGCGACACCGCCGCTGCCTCCCTCTCTCGCTGCCGGCGCCGCCGCAACTTCCGGGCGATGTTCTCCGCCTTGCAAGTCGCAGCCGACTAAGTGACCCCGCTGACGGACGAGGCGGATGGCGTCTCCGTCGCGGCGGTGTGGGTCGGGCTAGACGGCATCTCTAGCGATGGATCGGGACCGGTGGTGAGGATTGGGAGCAAGGGTGGAGGACGGCGAGGGTCCAGGCGCAAGAAAGGTTGGAGGGCGGCAGGAGGAGGAGGAAGGGTTTGGTTGATTTGGTGCAATTTGAGGTGGGGTCAGGCTGTCGGGTCTGAAGTAGCGGGCATGCCCGGACGCCCCCATATCTGCCCCATATTTGGGTTGGATATGGGGTGCCGGTCAGCCTGGGTGTCTGAGGCCTGTTTAAGGAGCCTGTCTTGGTCAAAAAAGTGACCGAACAGTAACCGAGCGGCCCGCCTGGGCGTATGAGGCGGGTTTGAGGCGCCCGGTTGTAGATGCTCTAAGAGCCTCCACCATAATTGTCTTGCTGGATCCAATGCTAGCCTTCTCCAAACATGCGAGCAAGCTGTGAAGCTTAATCTAGAAGAGAATCTCATCGACCTTGTCACGCAGAGACACCACCTTCCTCATGGCCACGTGCGAGTCGGTGACCGCAATGTCAGAATCTCCACGGTCCATAAAGGCAAGCGGCAGACTGAGCGCCAAAGGATCAGGCGCTAACATACCGACCACCTCAACGTCATTAGCCGCAGGTACCACTGACACAATGGACTCAAACGCCTCTAGTTGCTCACATGACATAGGCAAATTATGTCCCTCACACGAGGTCGCTCACGAGTTAACCTCCATATGCTCCACAGATAGAGGCGAAGCAGGTCTCACACAAACCTGTTGAAGCTCGGGCATGATCTGCAACACAGGGGTGACGACCGTGGTGATGGTCTCGCCCTCGGCAGTAGTCGACGCAGGGGCACGACAGACGAAGAACTAATCCCAACACGAGAGGAGAAACAACCAAAGAGTTTTGTCCCCTTCTCTTCAGTGAAACCAACACCGGAAAACAACAGGAGGACGCGACTTCGGAGCAGTCGGAAACATAGTCGGCACGAGGGAGATCTTGCCCAGAGCAACCTCCATCCTCTCTAGAAAGCTCCCAACACGCGCCAACAAGCCTTGCAGCAACTTGGACTGGTCTGTTAGAGCAAACTGCAACTCCATATCAGACGAGGCAGCTGTTAGAGCAGACTGCAACTCCATATCAGACGGGGCAGCCGAACCAGTGATAAGAGACCACAGACACCCAAGACCCATAACGAGGCGCCTCGGAGAGAAGCGCGGACTTCATCGGACCTTTATGGGAAGCTGACGCTTGATGATGCTCGATGCCGAGGCACGGCACGACAAGGCATGCCGCGTCAAGGGTTGCGGCACTCACGCGCAAGGTGACCATTCTCCAAATAGCAGGAGCATCGAAGGGGATCTCTGCAAACAGCCCCACGGTGCCCAGAAGCAAGACATGTAAAGCATCTGCCACGAAGCCAAACAGGGATGGGACGAGCAGCCAATGTCAGGACCGGCGATGCCGGCCGGATGCCTTGGCAGCACGTCCGGCCATCCCCTCTTGTGTCTGGCCCGTGCGCCAGGCACACCTCGGCGGAGTTGGGACTTGGGAGTCGATGGCAGCCGGCGGAGTCTGGGGGCCAGCTCCTCATTGTCGTCCCTGTCATCGTCTTCATCAGAAGCAGAGCCCAGTAGCCCACGACACATAATGCGGCCGGTGGGTCAGCTCGTCTGCACAGGAAGCAGAGCCATCAGCCGAGGCCAGCGTCGTCCGCAGCGCCATCTCCACATCTTCATCCTCATCGAAGCTTCGAGACCACGCGATCCCGCGACAGAAGCGGCCGGCAGAGCCGGAGCAGCAGGCTTGCCTGGAGACGCCGCCAACTACCAGCGCAGCAGACGAGGATGGCTGCAGAACAGGGAGGTGGCCAGCTCGGGAGAAACGGCCACCAGAATACAAACAGTACTTGCCTGCTTCCTTTTCCCCTGATAAACCTTGCACCATTAATCTACACTTTACAGACATGAAAATGCATGATGCAAAACAAATGGGATAACACCTTCACTTTTGGGACAGCCTACATACAGACAAGGCGATGAACCTGCATCGTCATACAAGGAATACAAACAAGTATTTAACTCGCATCTCAAACCATCTTTCCCGGAGGACCTTCTTCAAAAATGGGCCGAAGAAGAATATCAAATATACAAACCAGAGTCTTTTCCCTATCTTCTTCAAAAATGGGCGGAAGAAGAATATCAAATATACAACCAGAGTCTTTTCCCTATCGGACTACTTAGGGAAGAAAAGGCGCGCTCCAAGATCAGCATTACACAGACATCAGTGGTTTCGTGTGAGAAAAATCTTCACCTATGTACAGTTCCACTTGATAGTCTAATCTATGGACACTAAGGAGAAAGGGAAGGAGAAGTAGGCTGTCCAGTTCCCCCTTCAAATATCGTGTCCACCACCAGCTCCAAACTCTCTGCGCTATATATCTCTTGTGCTGAATCTCCCCACAAACACAAACAACCAGACGGCCCAGTATCTGGATACTTCACCAAGAAAGCTCTGTATGTTGGCAAAATATGCCCCTTTATACGGACTCTTAGAGTTTCCCGTAGAGCAGGATCAGGAACCACCCAAGTTTTCTGATGATCAAAAATCCCATTGAATGTTGAGGTAAATTTAACCAAGGATGAATGCCGACTAACCCACCAAGACTTGCAACTCAGACAAGATAAGGCTGGCTTCCAAGCATCTACCAGGTAACCCTGGATCCAGATATCTGTGAGTAATTTGAAATAATCAGGATAAGCAAAATCAAGATGTTGCTGAGGCAGCAAATCATCTAACAGACCATTTGTCTTCCCCTTTAAATGACTCATGTTGTTCAGCATGAAAATGTTCTTCCGCCGACTATCTGACATCGGATGTTTCTCGAGTGCAGATATCCACCTTCCAATCACGCCAGACAGAAGATTTCCAAACGAGTGGCAGTCATCATCAGGAGCAAAAGATTGCACTAACTCTTTGTGACTATGGATACTCTTCACTGAGTCTACGAGGGAACATGTCACTGAGTGAATGGCACCATCCCGAGGATCCCCCATACTGCCAACTGTTTTCCTGAAAGACTCCCAGATGTTACTTTTAATCTCGGGTAAGAGATCATCAGATTCACTGGGAATTAATTTTTGGATAAGAGGAACAACATCCATAACTGCCTCATATGCAAGCATCATTGGACAAATCTCTACTCCTAATATAGCAGTTGGTGAATAGTCTTCCGGTTTTTTTTCGCTGGTTTTTTATCGTCTATCCTCCCATCATCCCCTCCCTTCGCTGGTTTTTCTTCGTCTCTCCTCCCACCACCCCCTCCCATCGCTGGTTTTTTTCGTCTCTCCTCCCACCACCCCCTCCCACCGGTTTTTCTATTTTATCGTCTGGCCGCCAACACCCAACGTATTTATGGTAATCAATCACAATTAATCCACGTATAGTAATAAATCAATCCAGGTATGGTAAGGCCATAACTCAGGAAATTTTGAATATGATAATTATATGGTAATAAATTTAAATTACCCCAAAGGCTATCAATTCAGATATGGTAAGGCCATAACTCGGGAAATATCGAATATGGTAATAAATTTAAATTACCACCAGGTATGGTAAGGCTATCAATCCCCTCCTATAAGGCAAGTTTCTGCCGAGAAACAAAATCAGCATACAATCCCTCGTATTCCTGTAAGGCAAGTTTCTGCAGAAAAATCAGGACACGATAGGATTTGATTACGTGATTTCCATCCTAATCTACAGTACTACACTGCACTGCCTCCGACTAGACTACAGTACTACACTGCGCCTCACCAGTACCTAGCAACCCTAACCTCAACTCATGCTTCTAGCCAGTCCCGATTTCCATCCTATCATTTTGTTGCAGCTTTCTCATGGTACTTTCGTTGATGGTGGGCGCGCAACAAGACCTCGTCGCTGGTGGTCAGACGAACTCCTCGTCTACGGCGGCGGCAAGACAACACCTCGTCGCCTGTGGCCGGACGGACTCTTTCTATGGCGGTCACGCGACGGAACCTCGTCGTCGGCAGCCGCACGACCACTCGGCAAAGATGCATCGACCGAGCTGCTCGATCTGTGGCGCTGCACTACCTCACGTCGTCGAACTGTCGTCTGGTACGGTTATTCCGGTGTCGGCTCACGTGATATGTCCGTCGAGGACTCTTCCGATCATGATGAGTGTGAGATGAATACGACGACGTGATATGCCCATGTTGTAGGTCTTCCGATCACTAGCTCACGTCGTGCATAGTCCAGTGGTAGGTGGATTGATTGACTCCAGACTCCGATATGCTAGGTATTCATTTTTTACTTTTAAGTAGTCCGATGCTATGCCAAAGTCTGACGATAGCATTAGTTCTACAACACGGGCAATTGGAGTTAACTCTTAGCAATGAGCTCATGTGTGTTCGCCCAAATTACTAGATGCATCTTGACCGCCCCCGGCGATGAGGTCTTTGAGGAGTCCACCCCGCCGGCCGCCAGGGACAAAGTCTCGGCGTGTGACCGCCATGGACGAGAGCAGCAGGAGAATGCCATCTTGACTGCCGCCGACAAGGTCTCGTCAGCCACCGTCTACGAGTAGGATGACAAAGCCATCTTATATGCATACTATGCCTCTTGGATATAGGTTTTTGTGTCCTAAATTTGTTGAACCACCCAGTATTTTATGCCACTTGGAGAATCCTGTCTGAACCTTTGAGTTTGCAGGTTTTATTGCAATCAAGAAAATTGATTTATGGTCACAAACATAGGAGATTTTTACGAGTGTTATTTTTTTTATATCACAGGTTTTATTGCAACTGAAAAATTTTATAAGTCATGGGAAGGTTGAGATGTCATTCAGTTGCATCACGTGGGGAGATCGTAGGAGATTTTTACGAGTGTTATTTTTTTATATCACATGAATTGGTGGGTAAATGAAATATATATGTTAACATTGGTTCTATAATCTTTTTTTATGATTCTCTTTCGTTTCCTTTATTAAAGATTTTATTATTATTATGTGTACATATTTTAATAGGATGTCAAACATCCGAGAGTTTATCTATATTGTGTATTGCACAGGATCTTCAAGAAATTGTGACATGTGTGCAGAACATAGATGCTTCGATTTTATCATATGCAATATGTTACACCTATTATTGATCCTTCCTTGACAATTTTTTCAGGTATAATATAGTTTCCCATTACTGATTTGACGGTGCGGAGCAGTGGCAGTGGTAACATCTGTTGGTCCATTTGGAGGGGAGCAGAATAATGGCGAGCAGCATAGTGTGGAGTGGTTCAACGTTAGCCAATAGAATCGCCCCAACATTGGCCCGACCGACTGGTTTGAGATCCTTCCATGCCTTCCTAACTACCTTGTGAGTTGACCTTTGATCGAAAAAAGTCCTAGAGGTTTAAAAGAACACTAGAGATTTTATTTTTCAGGTTTTCAATGCTAATACACGTTTCTAAGTTATATAGTGCAAGCAGTTGAGTTGGCTTGAACTTTCCTGTACAACTGAAGGTCCTTCTCGAGCGTGTGCAGCTTGATGTAACATCATGTAGTTTGTGATGCTGAATCAGTGTTTAGTAGGAACAACTTAGCGCATATGTATTTTGTGTGTACTGACGTGATGCAAATATATTCATGTGTGACGCCAGACAAGGTACAAAGATAATGTAGATTCAGTGTAATGATTTGATTTTCAAAAAAAATATTGTGTCCTTAGAAAATTTGATGTTCGCAAAGTTTGTAATGATAAGTAATGTATGTAATTCCCGCAAAAAAAGTAATGTATGTAAGTGTACATTATCATACGAATGTTGGATTCCATATGATATTTTCCCCATTATCAATTACTCGAGGATGCTACTGAGTACAATACATGATGGTGACTTGGTCAAAATCCATTACATCTTTTTATGTCATCAACGACCAAAAATATTACAATTATAGTTATCTCCTTAAAATTCAAAGTGGGTGTGCTGGTGGGACAGGGATCCCTACTGCAGCGGCCCTCATGTCAGTGGCCCAACTACATCTTGCAGTACATCAAGGGAGATTCTTCCATGGTGGTGGTGGAGGGGGGGGGGGTTGATGTTGGGAGACGGAGATGGTGGGTGGAAGAAGAAGCAAAGTAATGATTTAACCATAAAAAGTTGTCAATGCTATTGACATGCATACAATACTACATATATGGTTAACCACAATTGTTGTCAAACTATTAGAATATATACCTATGCCCCCTTTACAATGCACGGGCAATTTCCTCATTAGGGTGAGGTTTAGGGAGGTGGGCATAGCTGGCAGGAGCGACTC
>NC_057797.1:16192997-16210538 GCF_018294505.1 Triticum aestivum
GGGTCGGAGTTGTTCATCGGGCTGAGGCTTAGATGGATGGGTGGGGCGGTAGCCAGCATGGTCGCGGAGGAGGTCAAGGGGAGGGTGTGGCGGCGATGTCCACCGGCCATGGGGGTGGGGGGTTGGGGGGTGGAGGCAGGAGGTTAGGTCTGGGTAGGCCATGGTTGAGGAGGAGGAACCGTCACGGAACAAGAGAAGGTGCGGGAGGAAGAAGATGAACAGGTGACGGCGTGCTCCTAACCGTTGGATATTGATTTTATGGACAAAGATAAAAGTGACAGGCGCGAAGAGATTTTCAGATACCTGACATATAGGTGCCCCCACTAATTTATTTTGAATTATTTGCCCGTTGGAATACTTTCAGGTTGCCACTCGCCTTCAATGTCAATGTGCATTTGACCTTTGAGAGTGATCTTTATTTGTTGTTCTATGTCAATAGTATGTGTTAGTTTAACCAACTCTATATATTGCAAATATGAAAATTTTAATTCATGTTGTAATGCACGGTGAAGATGAGGTGGACGTCATCTGGTTTTAAAAGAAGTGGCTCCAGCGAAAAATGTTCCGCTACAGCAGGAAACCAAGCGAAAGGGTAGGGTCAAACAAAAAACAAAAAGAAGCGTCCTGGGATGGGATTTGTGTTTGGCTCAGGTGTTGGAAATAACATGACAGATAGCCCGTAGCAACGCACGGGCGTTCTCCTAGTATCAGTGACAGACCACTCCATGTTGCTGAGAAGAAGTGCTATTTTCACGAGAATTTCTATAGGGTGTTTTGCAAACTGTGCAAAGTAGCCTATCTTAAATTCCCTAAATGGTCTACTCTCGTCATATAACTGCCCTTTAATCAAACAGAGCAATTCGGTGTATGTTTTCAACCTGATGGGAAAATCTTCACATTCAGAAGGACTAATACTGGTCAACCGAATTTCCAGTTCATTGAAAAGGCTGTTAAATAGGCAGGATTAAATATGAGTATAGAAAAATCACATATGATATATGAAACAGAAGAAGAGACAGTATTCTGACAACTAAATACAGGGGATACCCCCAGCTTCATTAAGAAAAGTTAATACCTCATTACAAGGAATTGAACAGAGCATCTGCCTTACTAAAGAACTGGGAGCAGAAGAAAGTTTATCTTGGGAAACTTAACTCTACTTGGGCTGTTACTATTTCAGAAAAGATGTGTTGTACAACGCTGGTCGCGGTCTATTAGATCTCCGTACTGAAAAAAATTTTGAACTTTTAACTATTTGCCACTCCAAACAAATATAAGATGCTATTCAGGTATGAACCACAATAAGAGGCATACTATTTTGATGCTTATGTTGTAATACTCCCTCTTTAAGTAAATATAAGACCCTTTTTGAAAAAAAAAAGTAAATATAAGACATTTTTGCTGTTCCATTTGAACTGCAAAAACGTCTTGTATTTAGACACGGAGGGAGTAATAAATAAGGAGAAGGAATACTTGATGCTGATAACCTTGGATATAAACAAGTGAATATTTACCTGGTCAACGCATCTGTGCTGTGTGGGAGGTGTTGGAGTAGCTCTTCCTCGTAACCAGGACCAACAGCCAGTGTGTGGTGGCGTACAATGTCTTCTAGTTGGGCCATATGGTCAGGTAAGATACATTCAAGGCCCTCAGTTTCCATATACATATGTGATCGATAATGAAGCTGCCGCTTGTCGGTTACGGGGAGGGGATTGGCCCGGTTGGAAAAATGAAGGCGCCACTCTGGAACATCACCATCATCAGACGATGGATAACTGTCATTGCTTCTCCTTTCAGCCGAGACACAGCACGTCGTGTCTGCCTGCTTTGAGTGGGGGTGCTGCTCAATGGACCGGTGCAGTTTTCTGATAACTTGAGACAGACGACCCACGTCACATAAACTGAATGTTTCCTCCGCAACCGCAACCACATGGTTCTCTTGAGCTGTCTGAAAAACATGTGCAGGCATTGCAGGTACATTGCCCATATTTCCCCGGCAGCTCGAACCTGGTCGGTGGCTTGGCTCTAGTAAACCTGGCACCGAAGGACATAATAAACAAACAAACAAACATTTTTAGATCGAAGGCATCAACAAAGATGTTACCGACAGCAGCAGCAGCAGCAGCAGCAGAAGAAGAAAGGATAATCCACGCACGGGTATCAGCTCATGATGACGGTTTGTACTTGGTAGACAGTCCGGAATCACGCACAGCGGAGTGGACACGGGCCAAAAGGCGGTTCCCCCCTTAAACAGCGGCAAGCTGATCCTGTCAAAACTGAGAGCAAAATCTTAGGAAATGCGAACCAAGCAGCCAGGACAGCAGGGAGCGGATCCGGACGGAACCCGCGCTCCACGAAAGGGCTAAACCCCAGCCCCGCCCCGCGAACAAAAGGAAAGGGGAAAAAACGACGATGACGAGGGAGGGGCGGAACCTAAACAGAAGCCGCCCGAAATTCCCCGCCCAGCAGACCTGAACTCGCGAAGGAGGAGGAGGAGGAGGGGGGGCTGGGCGGCGCACCTCGGAATCGGCTCTCCCGGTCGCATTCGCCGCAGATTTCGACCTCGGCGGGGGAGCGGAGGAAAAGGGAAGCAAGCAAAGCAAAGCGCCCCGGAGAGGAAGAGCAAGGTGTCGGGGGAGGGGTGAGGGGTGAGCGGAGGGGTAGCGACTCCCTGGGGCCCCACTCGGCAGTGGCTCAAAAAGGAAGATTCTGGGAAGCTGCGCCGTGGGACTGCGCGTTTTGAGTATTTTGTTGGGATTATTATGTTTGATTCAAGGGGAAAACCTGTCCCTCAAACGGGCCTGGGCGTGGCGTCGGATGCTCGGCCGTGTCCCGCAGGGCGCACGCCTCACCTGCTACCTAAAACCTTATCATCCCCGGAGGGGCTCCGAAACGTACCCCTCACTGCGGGGCCGGCGTCGCAGCGGCTCAAAGAAGAAACTTCTAGGAAGCTGCGGCTGCGGCTGCGGGCGTGAGGTTTAAGCTGATTTTATTTGGGAAAATTTCATGTTTTAACCTTTTTTCGATACCTATTCAAGATTTGACCCTAGTTTTAATTTTTTTCGAGATCTGACCCTTTTGCTACCGCTAGGGTCCGTGGCGGTAGGGTGTAACTGCCTCCCGCCAAGGTCTCTGACGGTAGGGTTGCATGCCCTACCGTGAAATTTTGCTAAGTATTGAACACAGTGCGTGCTCGTGCCTACCGCCAAGCTCCTTGGCGGTAGGGTTGTACTTGTACATGTTACCGCCAGTCTATTTGGCGGTAGGGATGTTACACCCTACCGTCATGGACCCTGGTGGTAGCAAAAGGGTCAGATCTAGAAAAAAAATCAAACTAGGGTCAGATCCCGAATAGATATCAGAAAAGGGTCAAAACATGAAATTTTGCCATTTTATCTACACCGTACGCCCCAAACCAGCCTCCAATGTCTGGGTGACCCGTCCCGTCACTAACAGTGACCGAAACGCCCGGACGGTCCTCTCAAACGGGTCTCAAACGCCCAGACTGACCGGAACCCCTCATATCCAGTCCAAATATGGGGGCCGTTATTGGGCGTCCGGGCACGCCCGTCACATCGTACTCGGCCCATGCTGGCCCATCCAACCCTACATATATTCCTCCCGATCCGTTCGCCGGACCAAACCCTATCCACTACACTCCACTCCCCTCCGCCAGCCAAGCTCGTCTTCGGCACCATCTGGCTGTCTCCGGCATGGCGAGCAACGGATCCGAGTCCTTCACCTCAAGATTCGTCGACCCCGAGCTCATCCCACGCGGCTCCGAGGAGGAGATGGTTGTCCGGCTTGCGCTCCGCCGCTCCCGAGAGGAGGCCCGTGCCCGACAGCGCTCGGACTCCTTCCGTCGAGAATCCATTGCGTCCGCCCAAATGGCGCATGGATCCAACACTAGGTGTGTCGTCGCTGCCTTGCCGGAGACGGTGATGTCCGTCTGGCGTTCGAACGAGGCGGCGGACGCGCAACCCCTCTGTTGGCGCCGAGCATCGGGCGCACCATGGGTCTCGTCCGACAAGAACATGGCACGACGCGCGGGAGGCGGCAGCAACACTCGCGGCTGTGGATGTCAACGAGGCGGAGTCGGATTCTCCGGCGCCCCGTACGGTGCATCAGTCAGGGCGCCACAACCGTGTCATGGTGTACGTCGTTGGCCCGTCTCAGGATGGATCTATCATCGATTTTACGTCCACCGGTGCCCAACAGGTTACGGGCTCCAGTCATGACTTTTCGGCATTGAACAGGCGCGGAGACCGGGACATGCCGCGAATGGTGCTCACGTCCGACTCGTCGTTTCATTGCCGGCTCCAGTGATCGGTCGCATCCTCTCTGGAACGGCATGAATGTAGTGCGCGGAGCGAAGGTGCGTCCGCACGGAAGAGGGTTTGGGCACCATATATGGTTTTGGATGGGACCACCAGATTTTGGATAACATGCCACGTCCACGGACAGATGAAGTACCATTTTGGATGACAAAATACACTGGTCCAGAGGCTTGCGAAGATTTGGTGCCCTAAATTCCATACGGAAGGGACACCTCACATGTGGTCACACTAATTATTGAATGTGCGCGTGCACACTTAGTTTTGGTGTATGTGCCTATTGTCCACGACCTCGGACTGGTCTCCTCTCAACATGAAGGGCTGACCAGACGGCAGTTTTTTTCTTGACCACAAACGCATGGTCCATTTCATATGGGTGGAGGCTGGGCTTGGCGTACGCAGTCGCGGCCCACCGACCGCATCGGGTTGTTCGCGTGGTCCGTCCGTCGGCACGGTCACGTACCACGGTACCTACGCGTGCCCCCAATTATATTTCTAGCTAATATAATCTCAAAAGAAAAAAGAGAAAAATCTGGCTCCGGCGCTCCGTCACCACGCTCGTCCGGCTCATCACCGCTGCTGCTGCGCTCGTCATGCTTACGCACGTGCTGCCGTTTTAGCTGGCGTGGGTTCCGTGCCACACTTCGCTCCGTCTAGTGTGTGTCAGTGTGCGTGTGTGGAGAATTCCGTTCAGATAAGTAGTAGGCCGGGATTATGCGCGCGTTGCTCAAGTGGTCTAATTGAGGCCAGAAAACGCAGCTCGCTTATTTTTGTCCACTGTGTATCGTCCATCTTTGTCGTCTGTATAGCAGTTTTGGTGTAGACATCAAATGGCTTGCAGTTCCACATCGTACATGCCTGGCCGACGATCGCACGACAGCGTGGACTCGGCAGCGACATCTTCTTGCAACTTGCACGGGCCAAGAACCAATCCACCACCCATGCCCCAACTCCGAGTATCTTAATCGCCCGACTAATCAACATGGTCCCGAAAGAGGAGGAGTATTTTATCTTAAGCCCAGATTGCACCACTAATGAGAGCCTGGACGTACAGTACTACCAACCTTTGCAGCAACGAGGATCGTCAAAGCCCAAATTAGAGAGCAGTACCTACTCTACTGTACCAGATTCGGTTGTCGAATGCCCAGAGATTGGAAGGACAAGGCCATTAATTCTGCTCCAGGCCGCCCGCGGGTAGCACTGTCGGAGGATATTTTCACATGACCGTATGTAGTATCTATCTGGAGATGCTGTCCATGACACGGCAATGAGTTTCTGGGCCGATGAGAGGAATTAAAGAGTAAACAAACAAGCTCGAGAGAGAACGCACGCAGCGCAGCGGTCAGCTCCATGTTACAATATGTTATGGATTGGCAGCAAGGAAAGTAGCGCGCCATTCTCCTGCGAGTCGCCTACAAATACAAATTTTAATGGACGGAGTACTGATATATAGTACTCCCTCCGTCACGGTTTAGAAGGCGCGCTTGGAAATTCTCTAGGTGGTTATCTATTGGTTGTGAGATGGGCTAAAAAATAGCATTCACACTACACATGCATATAGAAATAGTATATCGGAGTACTAATTAGCTACTGGAAATAAATGCAATGCGCCCTAAACCTTGTCTATTGTGAAAACGTACGCAAATTTAACCGTGTCCATAGTAGTTGTACTCCCAGCCGTGGCGCCAAACACTTGATAGTAGTAGTACTTTGTCCATCGTAAAAGCCTCCCTGCCGGTGCCGGGATCCATGGCGCCGTGATCCTGTCGTGCAGCACCTGTTTGACGTGGCGTCGCGGGTCCGATGGCCCTTTGGTTGGGTCTTGGGTGGGTCGTTTGTCCTTGCCCACACGCTGGTTCGGCCTTTCCCTTGTGTCCTGTCTCCGCTGGCTCGCGCACCTCTCCACCGTGTCTAGTGCTCCCGCCTCTCTCTCTCTCTCTTTTTTGGGGATATAGTTAAGTTAGGATGTTCCAAGTAGTGTAAAAACTTAAAAAATCTGATAAAACCTAAGCCCATAAGAGGTACCACGTGTGTTTATCATTTGGAAGATTTGAAATCAAAATTTAATTTGCGACATAAAAGAAAAAGAGAAATTCACTCCTTAGCGCCATTTGGACCGGAGTTACAGCCCAACCGCATTAACCATGTCGTTGGGATTTCACGAAAATACACATGTCGCTGGGATGATCTAGGTACCGAATTAGGGATTCACCCATACTTGGGTCCTTTATTTGAGAGGTAATACCTTATTCCTGCTGTGGTGTTTTACTCATGCCTCTTATAAGAAAAAAAAACCCGATACAATGGTGTTCCTAGATCTGGTGTAGCTTCTAAACCCTGTAAATCTTGTCTAGATTCGTCCCTAACCTCGTCTTGTAATATGGTTGACGAGGCTGAGAAGTACAACGGGCGAGTGGGCAACTTAGCTGTTGACGATACATAGTACCTCAGTGTCCTACAGGCCGGGAAGCCGTTTGCTAGGCCTCCTCGGGACCCAACTGGCTTGGGTGTGGCCCAGGCCCCTCACGTCCTCCAGGATCATGGTGGCTTCTAGAAGATCATCTTCTTGGCGAACATGTTAGGGACTCTTGATCCGATTATGAATCTAGGTCGGTATAAACCCGTGTAACCCTAGGCCCCGTCCCCTTTTATAAGTCGAGGTCAAGGATAGTTTGAGGATCATTACATTCTCCACCTTTTTTTACGGGAAGGCCTTTATGGCTAGCTATATTAATTTTAAATAACAGCCACATCATCTCCTAGCGAACTAGCAATAAAATTGGGAGGCTCTTCCAACCACAAAGACGAAGGGTTAGAACGTCCCCATTGAGCTAACACATGCGCTACCATATTAGATTCTCTATTACAATGTTCTATAGTAACCTTCCCGAAATCCGCCAACATATTACGACAGTCATCTATAACCGGAGCCGCCACCATCGAGTGTCCTTCATTCCGAATCAGAGAATTCACCACCACAATATTGTCCATCTGCACCACAAAATTAGTACACCCAATTCTTTGCAGAAGCTTGAGTCCCTCGAGTAAAGAGGCCGCTTCTGCCAAGACTACATCAGCAACATATGCCAAAGCAGTTGTAGATGCACCAATGAAACCTCCTCGATGATCTCGGACAACCGCACCACACGATTACATTCTCCACCTTACTCTCGATAGATTTATCTCAACCTTCATTATAACCCTTGTTGGAAATATGCCCTAGAGGCAACAATAAATGTATTATTATATTTCCATGTTAATTATTAAGTTTATGTTTCTATGTTGCAAGTGTATTGGTTCATGAATATGAGATTCAGAGAAAAACGCAAATACATATGTGAAAATATAAACACCAAGTAATCCCTAGTCTAGCCTCTAAGACTAGCTCATATATTGATTGATGATCTTGTTTTCCTGGTCATTAACATTTCTAGGAGTAACAAGGATGTTGTCAATAATGAGAACACATTGTTGGTGGAACAATGGTGTTGGATAGATCCAGCTTATGAATTATTGAGAGATGTTATCGTTGTTACATTATCGGTACTTCATATAACTTGTTCACGTTTGCATTATTCCTTAGACCATGAGAATATTGCATATCAACATACCGGATGGTAGGCCCTACCAGTGGTCGGTGGATACTTTGGGATTTACCACATGTCGTTTCAATCGGTCCAATCTACAATCCATGTAAATCGAAGCCTAGCCGTCCAAATTGAATAGGTGCAATCTACAATCCATGGTAAATCGAACGCGACACGTTAAAATTGGTGATACAGAGAGGACGAAGGACACATCGCCATTGACGTGGAGGGGCGCTTGTCGTGCATATCTTGTCGCCACCGATGAGAGACAGAGAGAGAGAGAGAGAGAGAGAGAGAGAGAGAGAGAGAGAGAGAGAGAGAGTGAAACGGTTGGAGGAGGGAGAGTGAAGTGGTGGGAGGGGGTGAGGGAAGTTACAGCGCCGCTTAGGGAGCCAACGCGGTTTCTACCGCGTGCAGCCAGTCCTTCCTACATGCGCCCCTTGCATCCCTCTGGCCTTGAGAGGGTGTCCTGAACTAAGGGGTTCTCGGGCCGCTGGCCTATCTCTCATAGGCCGAACTGATGGGCCGCTCTTGATTCATCAAAAGAAGGTCGGACTGCGGGCGACCCCATACTATGGAAGGACATCTTTGAAGATTTGACGTATCCTCCAAGTCTTATTAGTGAAACAAGCATGTTTATTCTCTGATGGTGACCAACCATGAGTAACCCTACGTACTCCTGGTGTCTATATAAATCAGAGGGTTTAGACCGTAGGGGAGAGAATTATTACTACCATCCCATCTAGGGGTTAGTTCATCCGATCTCGTGTTAGATCAACTCTGTAATTTTCATACAAACGCATCAATACAACCAAGCAGGACGTAGGGTTTTACCTCCTAGAGAGGGCCCGAACCTGGGTAAACACTGTCTCTACGTTTCCTGTTACCCATCGGTCTAAGTTCCACAGTTCGGGACCCCTTATCCGAGATCTGTCGGTTTTGACACCGACACCTGGCTCGTTAGAAACGGTCGACTCAGCCGTGTCTAGCATACATACACAAATGTGCTTTAATCACCGTGCGGTGCAGGCTAATAGTGTTAGCAATGAACCAAACAGTCTGAAACCCAAAACAGCTGCATCCAGCGGGCTGTATGGACTTATTGCAGGTGGCGAAACACATCCTAGGCAACGGGTATGTCTGTGTAAGGACTAACACAAGCGAGGATGAATGTTTTCTCAGAGAAAATTGAAAAATGCAGCGTCACTAAAGTTATGATTTGGCCGGGCTAGTGCTCCCTCCGGTCCTTTTTAGTTCGCATATAAGAATTGTTTAAAGTCAAGCCTCGTAAAATTTGACCAACTTTATAAAAAAAATACACAATATGATATCAATATAGCTAGATGTGTCATGACTTAAATTTTTATATTGTATAACTTTAGCATGGTAGGTGCTAATATTTTTTCATATATATATATGGTCAAACTTTATGAAGTAAAAAGGACCGGTGCGAGTACTTCCTTCCCGCCCTATGTCTCTGTCTGTCTATCTCATGTGCGTGCGCGGGCGAGCGATCGGCAGCGACGTCGACCTAAGCGGGGCAGGCGTCGAGACGATCGGCAGCGACGGGGATCTGGTGGGTAGCGTGCGCGTCGCCAAGGCGATACGTGCATGTGCGTGTGGTGGTGCAGGCACACATTAATGGGGACAGTTTAGTCCTTTCACTAGCCCATGATATGGAAGAAAAGAGAAATAAATATAAAAGAGGCGCTGATGGCATGATAATCACGGTGTGAACGATCAAAGTGGCAATATCCTACGGTCATGGACATAGTTGGGAACTTGGAAAGGACGTAGGTACCCTTTGCAACCCGCCACGTGCCGACGTGCGGGCGCGGTCGAACCCGTGGCGCTGCGCATCCACGCCGCCGTGGTGGGTCCGCCTGGCGCACGGCAGGAGCGGAGATTTCGCAAACGAGAGACGCCGTTCCGCGTCGTCGTCCGGTGTCTCCATCAGCCGGGCCTTATAAACGCAAAAGCGCCCCCGCGGCAAGCCCCATCAACGAGTCACACCTGCCTACGGAATTGGAAGCCCGCCGCCGGGAAGGTCGCCGTCCCTTTCGCTCGCGCGCTTCCACTCCGGCGCGGGAGAGACCGAAGCAGGGGCATCGGCGGCGGGGGCGTCGACGACGGCGCGGAAGCAAGCCGGCCGGGCTCAAGTGCTGGACCAAGATGGAGGCGGCAGGGGATGGCTCCGTGGGCATGTTCCGAGCAACGCCGGATGCCGCCGCCGGCATCGGCAGGTAACAACTGGATCAATCCCCACCACTCACTCCCCTTTCTGATTCCGTTCCGTCCGTCTCTGCTTCCGCGTCCCCGGCGCCTTCTATCTCTCCTTCGCCGGCGGCGCCTAGCCTAGCGCCGAAACCGGTCGAGGTTCTGGGTCGCCGCCCGCTCCCGCCTCCGCCCCTTTGCCGCGCCCTCCTCATTTTCCACCACCCGCCCGCCCAGCATGCCGTAGCTGCGCCTCCGCTAGGCCGCAGATCGTCGTATCTGCCTTCGCCGCGCCGAGCAACTAGGCCACCTCTCCGCGCGTGCCCGCCGGCCTGCCTCCCCCCTCTCGCCTCGCCGTGCCGCCGGACTATCGCCGCAAGGATCAGTAGGTGCGGCAGGACTACCCCCCAACCACACACACACACAACTAGTACTACAATTATGCTAATTTTTTACAATCAGTACTAGAATTATGCAATTTGAGTCATCTCAAATGGTTCTTAACAATGCGACCCATCGAACAGATCTGCTGAGGTTGCTGCTCTCCTGAACAAGATGGTGGATGGCCTGGGAGCAACGGTTCTGGACATCCCCGGGAGCCACGAATTCACAGTCCATCCATCAACTCACCTTTTGATACAAGCCCTGCAGAATTACTCCCGCAACACATATTTGGTGGAGCCAGTGCATCACGCCACTGACCCTTGCGCTCACATGGTCGATTGCTGGGCAGCCAAGCTCGAGGAAGATGCAGAGATGATACGCCAAGGCGAAAAGGGTGTGAAATACATATTCCTTATGAACAACACATGTCTTGTTTTGCAAATGATGGGGCGTCCAGGAGCAGCATCTTTCGCCGGTGCTCAAGAATTGGCGAGTAGGCTCACATCAATGGTGGAGCTGTACAAGAAGTGCTACTTGGACGAGTGTTGGGCTCCTCTGCATCGCTTAAACTCGGACATGTTTGCTGCTGAATTTCGCGCCACCTGTGACTGCCAGTCGACATGGAAGGTCGGAGCTGAGCTCAGGTACCACCTGCGGCAGGAGATTGTGGATTTCGTTGTTCCGCCGTATGAGGCGTCCTTGTCTGACCGAAGCGCATGTCCAGGGCCGTCCTTTTCGTTGAAACGAATGGTGTTCGGAGGGAAGAAACAAAAGAGGTATGATACTGGTGCCCAACTGGAAGGGAAGATAAGAGGATTGTTTGAGGGATGAGCGATCTCCTCCCCTCTCCTGTCATCATCTTGATTGTTGCACCCATGCATGTATATCTTTCTCTCTTTGGAAAGGGTTCGTTCTGTAATGCTATGCGTTAGATGCCATTGTCATGATAGTTTTAGTCTTTTAGAGACTAGACTAGAATTGTGCTTGCCAAGCCGTTTTTGTTGGAAACCTTCATACGTGTATGTTTGACATGCATGTATGGCTCATCGGTGGCAAGTTGGAATATTAATGAAATTGATCACACACACTCTTCTCATGTACTGTATGATTTTCTTTCCTGTGCATTTTCCCTCCTCCGAGTTGCTCTGCAGATATTGTTCCACCATTTGTCCTAGGAGTCGAACCGTTTTTATCAGTACTTTGTCCAATTAGTTTTTGGAGAACGGAGGTCTCGTTCGCTGCTATTTTAATGATGAGAAGAATCAAATAAATCAACTTGTCCTAGGCTAGCGCAACTCTGTCCGGCGGTCCGGTTTCCTTCTGGACTGGGCGGGTCAGATGGAAGATTTGATCTGTATTACAGCAGAAGCCAAAGACATTCTTAGAGCAACTACAATGGGAGTACCCATTTTGTCCGTCGCCGACCCAACAAAAACGACGGCCAACGCATAGACCCTTTTTTTTTTATCCGCTTCGTGTTCGCGCAGACCCATTTTCAGCCTAAATTTAAGACATATTTGGGTCCAAAGCGGACGCTTTCTGCGTCTCTCTCGTCCGCCTCCGCATGCTGCCGGTCCCGCATGGCCCACCTGTCATCCACTCACAGAATACCTTTTCTCTCGCCCCTCTCTCTCGCGCTAGCCATGGCACAGGTGCTGCCACGCCGCCGCGCTCGCCTTCTCGGACGCCGCCGTGCTGCCGCGCTCGTCCTGCCGGGGGGCAGTACAAGCATCCACGCGAGCTAGCTAGCTTAGTTGCATGGATGCCGGCCTGTGCATGGCGCCCCATGCTTGCTAGCTTCGATGTATTGTGGGCGCCGGCTCGTGGTGGCGCTCGAGCCACTCGCATGCCGTTCTGCACTTCCGCCATGGCTCGGAAGCTCGCTTGCATGCCTCGGCCACGTCGCCGCTCGCGTTTGACCCGGCCTCGCCATGCCACGCCGCCGCACGAGCTCGCCATGGCCTCGTCCCGCCACGCAGAGCAGCCACCTCTGTCGCTCACGCGCTCGTTCCGGCAACACGCCCCGCCGGGCTCCCGTGCTGCAGCAGCTCGCATGTCCGGCCTGGCCTCGCCCCGCCCCACAGTAGGAGGAGCTCGCACGCCCGGCATGGCCGCGCCCTGCCACACAGCAGGAGCGCGCGGGCCGGGGCGCCAAGTAGGGGCAGAGCAGCGGCGAGCTGCGGCGCGGAGGGGCCTAGCTAGCGCGGCGGCCACGAGCGGTGGTGGGCGGGGCGCGAACTGCGCCGGGCGGAGCGAGCTAGCGAGGCGGCTGCGGCGGTCGCGGGGCCGGGGCGGGCGCGGTGCGCACGGGGCCGTGGCGAGCCGGCGCCGGGGACACGCAGGGCGCGCGAGAGCTGCAACACGGGAGCCGGCGGGGCGACACGGGAGTTCGCTCATCAGGTGTTCGACTGAATGCCAATGCGGACATGCATAAAATGCGTCTGCCTTTCGTTGGGCGTACAAATTGACCCAAACGAAAAAGCGGACACGGACATGAGGACGGACGACCCAAACGGACGAAATGTCAAAAAAAACGGTGTACGTTTGGGTCGGCCCGTTAAAGTTAGCTCTTACGTCTGACACATTCATTTTTTCTTTTGATACGTCACACATTTATCATTATTCTAGTGTTACAGAACAACTGCACTAGGACTGGATGTAGGTAGTACGGTGACGATCCAGCGTTCGAGGAGATAAATATCAGGTAGTACGGTTGTACGAACAGTGCTAGTATCGTCGAATAAACCAGAGAAGAAGGCGGTGTTGGGCAACGGGATGGTTGTGCCCGAAATGGTTAATGGGTGACATGGAGACCACGGTTAGGTGCATCTCCGACGTGGACCCACGAATCTACCACAATTGTTCGGATCGTGTTGTACGGACTAAAGAATCCATTTAACGTGATCCAATATCGGATCAGACGTGATTTTTTCGTAAACCGGAGACAAAAGGTAGAGAAGGTTTGCAGGAGTCCGGACCGATCCGAAACCCTCTTCTAACCGCCCTATCAAAAACCCATCCCTTCTCCCGCGCGCGTCCTCGTCCAACGCCAGCTGCCCGCATTCATGCCAGTATAGAGTGGCCGCTCCCCATTGAAGACCGGATGCAACCTCTCATTGGCGTTGGCATTAAAGCGGCTCGCCAGCCACGCCGCCCACGACACGTCGTCGGTATCTACGTCTGTTCAATACTGGAGACGCGTAACTCGACGGGACGAGACGGATATCTACCACGTCTGTTCAATGCCGATGTTTGTCAGTATGTTGGCATTAACCAGGCTCACCAACCGAGAAACCCGCTCCGGCGCTGTGCATTGACGAACCTGAACGCCTCGCCTCAGTGAAAATCGCTATATAAAGGCGGCTACACCCGGCTAAACTCCACACCACCACAGAAGACCCTCCCCACCCTCCTCCCTTGCACTGCATCCACCATGACTGCTGGCGGTGAAGCTCTATGGGATAGGCTTTCAACGGAGATGAAGTACGCCATGGCCGCCCTTGCCACCGCCTGGCAGAGCCGCTGTGCAAGGCGGATCGAGGTCGGCTTGCCGGCCAGCTCGCCCGATGTCTCCGACAATGAGGACGATACCACAATGAAGACGGGCTCCAACGGCGCCGCCCCCGCCTCCGCGTCTCTTGTGCACGCGACTTCACCATGTAGCAAGCCCAGGCGCACTAGGACGTCGCCATGGCAGAGGTGCTGCCTGCGCCGAAGCCTTTGACGGCGTTCCAACAGACGCAGGAGGAACAATGGTACAACCTGCTCCTCCTGGAGCAGCACCGGCCGGCGGAGGGCCAGATCTACGGTGAGCGGGCGAGCGAGGAGGCCATGACGGCCTTGACCGCGGTGAACCACAACTTCGTCGCGGAGCAACGTGCCATCTACGATGTCGTCCGCGCTCAAGCCGCCGCGGTGGCACAACTCTAGGCGAACGCGGAGGAGAACAATGCCAGTTGCGCCTCCTATGTTCTACTCTTCCTCGCCGAAGACTGCACCTTCACTTCATCGAGCTTATTGCCAGTGCATATGGAGACGACGGATGGAGGATGACACGAGCTTGGATGCCGAGCGCCGTCACAATAGGATAGATTTAGGGTCACCTTTATAAACGTGCACACGCATATCCTATCCCAATGAGCATCTTTGAAGGACTGAGCCGGCATATCATTTTGAAATTTATGAAGTCACCGTAGGCACCTAGTCATCGACGGGAACGTCTACTACCACTGAATGCGCATCGCCGGAAATCCTAAAATAAATCCAGTAACAAATGCGAGCACCAGGACTTGAATCCTGATGGGCTGGGATACCACAGTCCCTCTAACCATCCAATCAGAGGTTGGTTCGCCTTTACACCCTCGTGGGCTGGGGATATCACAGTCCGTCTAACCATCCAACTCATATAATGTAGGAGTAAAAGAGAAGACATTTTCCCAGCAAAGAAATGACAAAAATAAAATGCTACAGATTTGTACGTGTCGGATAAGATATGGCGCATTCAAAAAAGAAAGAAAGATATGGTGCATCGCCGCTCCCCAGCAGTCAGCACGGGAGATTCAGAGAACAATTTGGAACCACAAGGTCGCCCCACTGTCCCCGCCATGCGACAGCCGCTCGTTCCACTCCACCTGCCTTGAACTAGTCCTGGCCATGGGCCGCCCGGCCCGAACAGCCCGGCCCGGAAAAGCCCGGCCCGACGCTGCTCCCGGGCCAGGCCTGGGCCTAGGTTTTGAGCCCGAAGACTAGGTTGGGCCGGGTCTGGGCCCGCTGTTTATGCCATTTACTGAAGAGGCCCGGCCCGAGGCCCGAGGCCCGACATGTTTTTTGCTGTGATGGGCCGGGCTCGGGCCTAAAACTAGGCCCGACGGCCGGGCCGGGCCTGAGTTTTCTACCTCAGGCCTGGCCCGAAGCCCGGCCCGGCCCGGAGGATGGCCAGGTCTACCTTGAACACGTTCAACCAACGCACGCTGACGCCCAAGGCGGCCGGCCACGGCGATGGCTCGATGTTGCGCGAGTGACGGCACCATGTTGCGTCTCTGCTTCAGCTTCGCTCGCGCGCGTCCACAGGTGTGAAACGCGGAAGTTCGAGCACCGGACGCCGCCATGCTGCTGCCACAGTGGGGAATTTAAATAAATAAATAAAAAGATTAGTATGTGATCGTTGGACTGGGCTGAGCTGAGCTTCTAGATAGATAATGGGGGTGGGTTACTTGATTCTTGACCTTGACTTTTACCAGTTGTGGACTTCTGGCTGCAGGTTGCTGTTGCTTTTGAGCTGCACTCTCTAAGAGCATCCACGAGCAGCCCAGCACCAATTTGTTGCTTTGTTTCCCGATTTTGTTTTCTGTGGGTACAAGTTGGTTTCCGTATCAATGAAATGGCGTGCTTCCGCCATTTTTGTACGGCAATAAAAATGGCGACAATCCATTGGCGTGGCGTGGACAAGCTCGCGCGCTCACGGTATTGTCAGGCGTCCGTTAGCATATAGAGATGCGACGTGTGTGGTGGTACAAGTGGCATACAAGGGGATATTTAATGCCCGTACGCAATGACAAGAGACGCCGTGAGAAGGTCGCGAACGTTTAAGGACATGTACAATGGTTGATAAGATAGTATTGTCTTAAATTTTGAATGTAATTTAAAAATGACAAAAAAATGGTTTGGGCAGCACTGGGCGTCGGTGCGCCGGCTGAAAGTTTCAGCCGGTCTGCCCACAGCCGCCCGATCTGGCTGCACGGGGCCGTCAGATCCTAACTCCTATTCTATTTTTTCCTTACCTTATCCACTCCAGCACACAGAGAGAGGAGCGAGCCAGTCAAGGCCGCCATGGATGTGTGACAACGAAGCCCGCGCTTGCCGCCCTGGCACCGCCCGTCCTCGTCGTCCTCGCCGCCTGTGGCGCTCGTCGCCCCGGCCATGGCGCCGCCCGCGCTTGTTGCCCCAGCCGCCCGCCGCATCGCTCATCGCCCCGGCAAGGGCGCCGCCCGTGCTTTGTCGCCTTGGCAATGGCGCCGCTTCGCGCTCGTCGCCCCGTCCATCCATGCTCGTCGTTCTGGCTGCCCGCACTCGCCGGAGATCCCCGAGCTGACCCGTGGTAGGAAATCTACCAGTGTTTTCTGGCTGACCCGACGCTCACGCTGGTTCCAGCCATTGTAGCATTTTTTGTCATGGTTGCAGCTCCGCCACACCAATGATTGACTGGTTCCAGCAAAAAACAGTGATGCTCGTTGTAGCATTTTTTCATGTCGGTCGTAGCAAATGAAGACAGCGGTTGCAGGAAAAAAAAACCTCGTCGCCGCCGTCAAGCTTGCAACTCCACAAGGAAAAAAGCGGATGTAGCAAAATTCCTCGACGGGTGTAGCAAAAACTACAACGGTTGCAACAAGAAAAGTCATTGCTGTCTCGGGACTCAGCTCGGCCATGAATGAATGTAGAAAAAAAAATGAAACGGATGTAGCAAAAAAATCACCGGTTGCAGCAAAAACATATACCGGTTGCAACAACAAAAAAGAAGAAAAAAAGCATCGTGGTCACCATGGTCGCCGTCGAAGAAGAAGCCCGTTCTGGCAATTCTGGACGCCGGTTCCAACAATCTCTACCGTTGAAGCTTTTTTAGTCAACGGTTGTAGCTTTTTCCTTTTCACAGTGCCCGGTTGGTGTTGTTTTCATCTACGGTTGAACCTTTTCTACATAGATGTAGCAAAAATCTTCAGCAGTAGTAGCAAAGTTCTACTGCGGTTGCAGCAAAATCGTCGTTGTCATCGTCGTGAGGTCGAAGCTCCGCCTGATGGATGTAGCAAAAAACATCGCCAGTAGTAACAAAATCCAACTGCGGTTGTAGCTTCCCCTTGCTGTGCAGTTCTATTGAAGCTTTTCCGTCTATGGTTGAAGCTTTTTTCAACAGCTGTCGAAGCTGTTCTAGGTGACGGTTGCAACACTAGTATACGCGGGTGCATCCAGCCATGGCGGCCGGCGAGGGAGCGCCTGGCCGCCGGCGATGGAGATTGTGGTCGCCCAGT